>NC_061832.1:4041984-4044484 GCF_019202785.1 Penaeus chinensis
CTACCTGCAATATAAATGATACTCAACGAATTAGAAGGTTAATGAAGAAGCCATTAATCATTGCCAAGACGTTGGCTGAAGAACCGTTTTGAGAAAAGATCACGTAGTGTTGAATAAAAGGTAATTATGGATTCATTCAAGTTTTAGAGGCTAATAACTTTGTTCTCTAGTGATTCTTTCTTCATAATTTTGTTATTGTTATCACCAATGTATTATGATAATCATGAGGATGATTACAATAAAAAGATTACTCATTTACTATTATCATTAATTTTGTTATTATGAAGCTAACAGTAGTTTTAATGATTTTTATCATTTATAATACTATCACTGTTATTTATTATCTTTATCGAAAGGATAATGACGAGGATGATGATACTAATAACGATGATAATGAAGGTAATGATATTGACTATTATAATACTATAATAATAATCATAATAATAATAATAATAATGATAATAATAATGATAACAGTAATAATATTAATAATGAGATATAGATAGTAGTAGCAGTAATAGTAATGCTAATAATAATAATGATAATGATAATAATAATAATAATAATAATAATAATAATAATAATAATAATAATAATAATAATAATAATAGTACAAATAATAATAATAATAACAATAATAATGTTGACGATCATAATATCAATAATAATAAAAATAAAAATAATAATAACAATATTAATAATAATAATAATAACAATATTAATAATAATAATAATAATAATAATAATAATAATAATAATAGTAATAACGATGAATGATGACAATAATAGTGATAATAATAATAATAAATTGATAAAGCTTACAATAATAATAGTAAAAATAATAATAATAATAAAAGTAACAATAATGATATTAATAATAACAATGAAAGATCATAATAATAGTTATAATAATAAAAATAATAATGAAATCATACTGATGCTGATGACAACAACAACAACAAAAATAACAACAACAACAGCAATAACAATAATAATAATAATAATAATAATAATAATAATAAAATAATAATAATAACGTTAAGAAATGATAATGATAACGACAATAATGATAAAAGATATAAAAGGATTTAATAAAAATCGTAACAACAAAACCAATAATAATGATAATAATATAATGAGTATTATGTAAATTCTTATTCTCATTGTTATTATTATTATTATTGTAATGATTGTTATTATTATTATTGTTATTACTATTATGTAACATTACTATGTAACATTATAGTTATTATTCACCAAACAATTATTGACAGACTCAATGTCATCGTTATCACTACAATCAGAAATATCATATTTCATCTCATCATCAACCTCCTTATCATAATTATTGTTCTGATCATTATATTTTTCGTATTAGATTAATATGTACAGTAGCCTTCCTCCAAGCCATGTTCTAGGAACTGCGTGTTAACATGTCTGTAACACGATTTAAACACGTGAGGCGTAGTTCTTGTAATCATACCCTGTCCCTTCTCCGAGTAAATGCAGTCAGCAAGGCTTTGATACCATTTTCTCGGAACATACGCATACAAAAATACACGCAAACACGCAAGAAAACACACACACACACAAACACACACACACACACACACACACATAAGCACACATTATTTAAGATCAACAACAACAATAATGATGATGATGATAAAGATAATAATACTAATACTAATAATAATAACAATAATACTAATAATTAAGTAATAAAACATTTCATTATGATTACTATTATTACAATTATTATCATTATCTTAATTATACTAATATAATTATAATGATAATGATAATGGTAATAATTATAATAATGATAACAATGATTATTGTTATTATTATTATTGTAATTATATTTTATATTAGCAGTATTATCATTATTAGTATCTTACTATTAGTAATAGGAGTTGTAGTAGTAGTATTATTGTTATAATTATTATTATTGTTATTATTCTAGTTCTTCTTCTTCTTACATTATTATCATTATAATTATTATTATTTGTAGTAATAGTTCTATAGTAATAATGATTGTTATTATTATTATCATTATTATTATTATTATTATTATAATGTTCATGATAATATTTATCATCATCATCATCGTCATTATCATTATTATTAGTGTTATTATCATTATTGTTATTGTTATTATTACTATAATAATAATTATTATTATTATCATTCTCGTTATCATTATCACTATCATTATCATTATCATTATTATTATCATTATCGTTATTATTATTGATATTACTATGTAAACCAAATGTATTGGGTAAAGGGAAACCCCATTATTAAACTGTAGTGTACAACCTATAAACAAATCACACGTTAAAAAAAATGGGATGAAGATAATTGATAACTTTTCTATCATACTGTAGGGTAAAACGAGTAAAAATATCACGTGTAAACAACAGGAGCTTAATAACTGATAACCCGGGTCTACTCAACGGTCGGCCCGCGGTCTGAATAAGGACCTTCTGAGTGTTAC
>NC_061832.1:4049484-4051984 GCF_019202785.1 Penaeus chinensis
TAAGGACATGGTAATAAAAGAAAAGAAAAAAACAAATACTGATAACTACGGGGAGTTTCAGAATCAACACAATACCCTAACGAACCAATATTATCTTTTTCCCTGTTTGATTGATTAAACCAAAGAATATATATTTTTCTATTTTCTAAAATGCCATTAATATTGCTCAAAACTTGTTCCTGGCGTCTAAAATGTTACATATTTGCCAGCTGAATTAGATGCCTAGTTTTCCAGCAAATATCAACATATTTATTCAGAAATTAGAAGGTAAACCATGCTAATGATGACGAAATTCAGGGAATATAAAAGCCAAGGATTTTTCATATGGATTCAGATAGTTAAATATTGATATAAATTTGACTTCAGTGAGAACGTTATATCAAAGAACTTTTTGTGTGCGTATGTACATTAATGTGTGTACGTATATACTGTATGTATGTTCGTATGAATTAATTAAAAAGGTTAAACAAGAGACGAGCAAATATACATTGCTCCATCTGTGTATCATTTTATCTTGATTGATACGATAGTCCAGTGTTTCTTCACAAAGTATATTTTTGTTAAATGTATTTGTTACAGCAATCGTGTCAGTTGCAAGAATGAATGAATATGCATATTGCAAGTATATTCGATTCAGACTAAATTGCAACTGTTGATAACGTCTTTGTATTGAATTAATATTTGTCACCTCTCTGTGTCATTTAATCCCCCTTCTATCTGTAAATATATCCCAGCTCTCTCTCTCTCTCTCTTATATCTTAATTACCTCCCTTTCTCTCTCTGCCTCTCTCTCTGTCTCTCTCCCTCTCTGTCTGTCTGTCTGTCTGTCTGTCTGTCTCTCCCTCTCTCTCTCTCTCTCCCTCTCTGTCTGTCTGTCTGTCTGTCTGTCTGTCTCTCCCTCTCTCTCTCTCTCTCGCTCTCTCTCTCTCTCTCTCTCTCTCTCTCTCTCTCTCTCTCTCTCTCTCTCTCTCTCTCTCTCTCTCTCTCTCTCTCTCTCTCCCTCTCTCCCTCTCTCCCTCTCCCTCTCCCTCTCTGTCTGTCTGTCTGTCTATCTGTGTGTGTCTCTCTCTCTCACTTTCTTGTATATTAAGTAACCTTTCCTCCTCTCTCTCTCTCCCTCCCTCTCTCTCTCTCTCTCTCTCTCTCTCTCTCTCTCTCTCTCTCTCTCTCTCTCTCTCTCTCTCTCTCTCTCTCTCTCCTCCATCCTTTTCCTCTTTTCCTCCATCTCCCTCTCGCGTCTCCCTCTCTCTCTCTCTCTCTCTCTCTCTCTCTCTCTCTCTCTCTCTCTCTCTCTCTCTCTCTCTCTCTCTCTCTCTCTCTCTCTCTCTCTCTTTTCCTTCACGCCTCACTCTCTATGTCTCTTCGCATTCCGTTTTCCCTTCCTTCTGCCTTTTCGTGCCCTAATATGTGTTAATTGTCCGAACGACTGACTCGGGAGGAATGTGAGCTTAAGTCGAGAGCAACTGAGAAGCAATTTAATCAAATCCTTCGCTATGACGGAAAACCTGCTTGGATGTACTGGATGTCATCTTTTTTCTTCTTTTTTTTCCTGATGCATGTATACTCTTATGTTCTGCTTGGAATGCTAAGTGAGCGTCGAGAACTTTGACATTAAGGGGTATTATGAAGCCTATAAAGTGTGGTTGGGGCTGTCGAGCTTCTTCCCTGTTAGTTCAGGTGTGAGGCAAGGCGGTGTTCTTGCACCAACAATTTTTAACACTTGCATGGATTGGATACTGGGTAGAGCTACAGTCCAAAGTCACTGTGGAGCAACTTTGAGCCATATCAAGGTTACAGACCTTGACTTTGCTGATGATGTTGCCATTCTATCTGAATATCTGGAAACCCTAGTGGCGGCTCTTGATGCATTTAGCAATGAAGCAAAGACCCTGGGGATAGAGGTCTCCTGGACCAAGACCAAGATCCAGGATTTTGGGGGCCTACTAAGAGACCCTGTGCAGTCGGTACGTGCTTGCAGGGAAAACATCGAAGTCACAGAGAGTTTTATATACCTTGGTAGTGCGGTTCACGACTCTGGGTTGTCAGACCAGGAAGTCAGTAGACGGATTGGCCTGGCAGCAGGGGTCATGAAATCTCTCGACAAGAGTATTTGTAGATGCCGGTACCTGTGCAGAAGGACCAAGTTACGTGTTTTCAAGGCCCTGATACTGCCAGTTTTACTCTATGGTAGTAAAACTTGGACACTATCTTGTGCTCTGGAATCTCGTCTTGATGCCTTTCGTAACAGATCCCTGCGCCGGATCATTGGGGTACAGTTGGCGGGACCATGTGTCCAACCAACGGCTGCACCGTGAGACCGGAACAGGACCTGTTACTTGCATAATCCGTGATCGCTAACTCAGGCTATATGGCCACTTGGCTCGACTCCCGCAGGATGATCCTGCCCATCAGGTTGTCTCTGTCCGAGACAACTCTGGGTGGAGCAGATGGGCCGGGTCCCTGCCTAGCGGCTCGCCATGAGGGACCCTAGTAGGTGGAA
>NC_061832.1:4081984-4083338 GCF_019202785.1 Penaeus chinensis
AACTGTTTCAATCTCTTATATACTACATGTGTTGTATGTGTGTTTGTGTGTATGTCTGTGTGTGTCCTGTATACATGCATACAAATGTATATATATATTACCCTTCTTCTCTCTCTCTCACTCTCTCTCCAAACCGTTTTTCTCTCTTTCTTCCCATACTCTCCACCTTCTCTTCTTCCCTAACTCTCTCTCTCTCTCCTCTCCTTTCTTCTCGGCTCTTTCCTCTATCCTCTCTCTCTCTCTCTCACTCTCTCTCTCTCTCTCTCTCTCTCTCTCTCCGTCTCTCTCCTCATTCGCCTCTCTCATCTCTCTCTCCTCTCACTCTCTCTTTATCCATTCCTTCCTTCCCCTTTCCCCCTCCTTTCCCTCCCTCCTTCCCTCCTTCCTCTCTCTCCCTCCCTATACTCCTTTCTTTCATTTCATTTCTTAATTGTCTATTACTCTTTTTATCCTCCTTCATGCTCCATGAAGAAGGACCGAGAGTTTTCATCCGCGGCCGTCGAAAGAGTTTTATCATGGCCGAAAAGGAGTGAAAGGAAATCCTGCGTGATTCCTGTTCTTGAGGCCAAGAAGAGGATGCCCTTTCTTTGCTGTTCATTTGCGTCTGTTCTCATTATCTCTGTATTATGTCTCTTTTCGTTTGTTTGTTTTATCCTTTGTTTGGCTTTCCTGTTTCTCCTTTGTGTCTTTCTCACCCTCTCTCTCTCTTCTCTCATCTCTCTCTCTCATCTCTCTCTCCCACACTCTCTTGCTTTGCTCGTCTTTTTCACTCTCTCTCCTCTTTATCTGCTGTCGGTCTAGCTGTTCTGTCTGTCTATCAATCCTGTCTGCCTATATGTCTGTCTTGTCTGTCTATCAGTCTGTCTGTCTATCTATCTGTCTGTTCGTTCTGTGTCTATCTGTCCTGTCTGTCTAAGCTGTCTTTCTGTCTGTCTGTTCTGTCCGTCTTCCGGTCTTGTCTGTCTATCTGTCTGTCCTATCTGTCTGTCTGTCTGACTTTCTGTCTGTCTGTCCTGCATATTTGTCCTGTCCATCTGTCTGTTTCTCTGTCTCTCTCAGACTGTCTATCTGTCTGTCTGTCTAACTATTATCTGTCTTTCTTGTCTCACTATCTGTCCTGTCCGTCTGTCATTCTGTCCATTTTTCTATCTGTCTGTATGTCTTTCTATTTTCTTATCTAACGTCTGTCTGTCTATCTGTTTATCTTATGCATCTGTCTGTCTAACAGTCTGCCTGCCTGTCTATCTATCTAACTGTCTGTCCTGTCACTTTTTTCATCTGTGTGTGTGGGTGTCTGTCTGACTGCCCTTTCTATATATCTGTCCTGTCTTTCTGTCTGTCTGTACCTCGCCTC
>NC_061832.1:4115938-4123438 GCF_019202785.1 Penaeus chinensis
CACATGGTAGAACATATCACACAAAAGACACTGTATAATATATAATCACATAATTATCACTAACTACGTACGATAATAATGTCATCACAATACGTATGCACTGGCATCACAACATGGCACTCACAACTCACAACATTGTCATAACTCACTTCATTACACAACCCACATCTCCCTCCCCCCTTTACGTTCACTAGCGGGAGTCTTGAACGGACTTCAACTTGAGACGCTCCGAACGTCGAGGTTCAACAGGCACAGATGGGGCGGAAGATCCTGGTGCGTCGTCTTCCAAATCTGTCGAGTTTCCAATCGTGAGCTGTGTAGGGCGCAAGAAACGTCGATTGCGCCACAGTATACGGCCACTTGGCAGCCTGATGTGATAATCACGAGATTTGCCAATACCCATGACTGTGCCGACCTTATCCCAACGCTTGGATGTGGGATTCTGGATTCGCACCTGCGCCCCAATCTCTAACTTGGAAAGGGAGTGGGCACGCTTGTCATAGCGGGTCTTCACGTCCTTGGCCCGTACTGCGGCACGACGGTCGCAGTCCTCAGCCTTGGTCTGCCACTCCTTCATGAAGGCACTAGAGTGGGCAGGCACACAGGAGCGAAGGGGCATGCCAAACAGAATCTGCGCAGGAGATCGACCAGTGAAGTTTGGGGTGTTACGTAACTCCAGTAATCCTCTGTCGAACTCCTCACTGTCAATATTTCCGTTGGGTGCTGTCTTCATGATCAGATACTTGACTTTCTTCACAGCAGCCTCTGCATGCCCATTGGACTGTGGGTAATGGGAGCTTGACATAGCATGACGTACTCCCCATCGCTGAAGAAAGGTTGCAAATTCCCGGCTGGAGAACTGAGGTCCGCCATCAGTGCGCAGGCGAACTGGCACACCCAGATCACGGAACATATGCCGGAAGAATCTGATCGTCGAAGCACTTGTTGCATTAGTTCCACATGGGATGACAACAGGCCATCCGGAGAGTCGGTCAGCATACACCAAGAAGTGTTTTCCAGCAACACTAAAAAAGTCTGCCGACACAGACATAAATGGTCTTGTGGGTTTGTCATCCAACATCAGTGGCTCTTGTTGCTGACTAGGCTGTAGGCGCTGGCACAGTTCACAGGCACGAACAGTGTTTACAATGTCTGCATTAATGCCTGGCCAAAAGACTGTCTGCTGTGCACGACGCTTTGTTGCTTCCACGCCACAGTGGCTTTCATGCAGGCGAGCTAGGGTGCTACGGCGTGAAGAAACAGGGACAACCACTCTAGGTCCATACAGCACCAAGTCACCATCGTTGTACAACTCATTGCGAATCTTCCAGTACGGACGCAGGGCACTTGGTAGGTTGTAGCGGTCCTTGGGGAACCCTGACTTCACATGATGAATCAGCTCCTCATAAGAAGCATCCTTAGAGGCAGCTGTACGCAATTCTTCCATGAAGAGATCCTCTTGTTCGTCTATGGCTTCTGATGCTTTAGTCGACTGAACAGCCTGCAGAGCTACAATCTTGACGGAAGTGTCCATTTCAGCATTGAAGGCACCATCCTCCACCGTTGGGCGACTCACAGGTGACCGGGAAAGGGCATCAGGGATGCACAACTCCTTACCTGCACGCCACATTGCGGTAAATATGTAGGGCGCAATCTTGTCTTTCATGCGCTGGAGGCGAGGGTTTTCAATTGCGTCCAGGGAATAATGGTTCAAAATAGGAACCAATGGACGGTGATCCGTCACCACACTAAAGTGCTGAAGTCCACGAAGATAAAACTTGCACTTACTGATGGCCCAAACGACAGCTTGCATTTCCAATTCGACGGTCGCATACCGCGTTTCTGTATCTGTCAAGAAACGGGAACCACATTGCACCATCTTGTATCTTCCAGCAGCATGGTCCTGCAACAACACATAGCCAAGGCCGTAGAGTCTGGAGGCGTCGGTCTGCAGAATGGTGGGAAGGGTTGGATCAAACGTCGCAAGTATGGGGGGCCCTGACAAAGCTTGTTTAGTGTCATTGAAAGCTTTGGTGTGGTCTGCTGTCCAAGTAAAAGCTCTCTTTGGGCTCATCAATGGGCGGAGTGGGGCTGCAGCAGTCGAAATCTTAGGCGTAAACTCTGCCAGTTGATTTACCAAGCCCATAAATGACCGAAGATCAGTCAGATTTGCAGGGGTAGGAAACTCTGCAATGGCTTTTACCTTCTCTGGGTCTGCTTCAATACCATTATGTGATAGTTTGTACCCACAGAAGCTGGCTTCAGATGCAGCCACAATGAACTTCTCTGCATTAAGCGTTATCCCGTGCTGTTGACACCTTGACAGGACTTCGTTTACACGTTGAAGGTGTGAGAGGTAGTCCTCATCATGTAGGAAAATGTCGTCCACAACCTTAATGCAGTTTGTTACTCCCTGAAGTGCCCTGTCACCTCGTAGACAAAAGGCGTCTCCTGTTGCTGCAAAACCCATGGGACCACGACAGTATCTGAAACGTCCATAAGGAGTGATAAATGTCGTCAGGTGTTGATCATCCTCATGCAGGGGTAGTTGCCAATAAACACAAAGAGCATTCACAGTTGTGAAGAACTTTGACTGCGGACTGATACTTCTGATGGCTGTAAATGGCGTTGGAGAAGGGTGGGCAGGGCGAGAGACTTGCCTGTTGAGCTTTGATAGATCAGTGGTAATACGAACACCACCATTTGCTTTGGGAACAACAACCATTGGATGACACCATTCTGATGGTTCATCCTCCACTGGCTTTAAGATGCCTTGGGTCACTAATGACTCGAGCTCCTTTCTTGTTGGTTCCTGAAAAGCCAAAGGAATCATTCTGGGGGTGTGGATCGCGAAGGGCGTGGCATTCTCCCGCAGATGAATTCTCATGGGAGGGCCTACCATCGTCTTGAGTGGCCCAGACTGCAAGTCGTCCTTCTTCACCAACACATCTGCATACTGATGCAGGAAGTACTTCCTTGCTTCTTCAGGTGACTTCAGCTGGTTCAACGGTAAAGTCAGCAACTGAGGAGGGTTCGACATTGGTGTATTGCCTAGCCCATGGACTCGATTGGCAATGTGCACATCCGATATCTGCCTTGGGAAATAGTCCGGAACAATCCCCAAATCCTTGCAATCAGTCCAAGAGAGCAGCGGGGTTGTAAGCGAAGGCTGAACATCAATCCAACATGTAGTTGAACGGTTGCCATAGGTGATGATTCCACGAAAAGATCCAGCCGCTGGTGGCATCTGGGACCCGTCCGCATTGTAGTATACTGTCTCTGCCGGTGGTGCTAAGTCTTCCTTTGAGAGGCCGAGACTATTAAGATGCTGGAGTCCAATGACAGTTGTGTCTGCACCAGTATCAGGAATGATGGCAAGACTACCTGATAAATCATTATGCCGAATTAACACGTGGACTTTAGGGGAAGGCTGAGGTTTCGGTCGTGCAGTAGAGGTGACACTCCTGGCAAATGACACTGAAGGGGATACTGAACTTACTACCTTCAATTCATGACTGGTGTCCTCTTCTTTTATCTTAGCCTTCCGTTTCTTTGGGCAGCATTTATCATAGTGTCCCTGCCGGTTGCACACCTTGCATTTGGCATTCCTGGCAGGACACTTTGAAGCAGTAGCCCAGTGGCCTTTCTTACCACAAGCACGACATGTGGAAGTGGTGGCCCTGCACAAACCTTTCTCATGTTGACGACCACAGCAGTTGCAGGCCTTATTCGGCAGAGGTGAGCCAGGCCTCATCTTGGACTTCTGCTTCAGGGCAGCCTTTTTCTCCCTTTTATATTGAGAAACAGCACGTGAAGAAACTGTGTCCTTCAAAGCAGATGATGCAGTCTTTGACGATTCATGAGACCTGCATTTCTCCAAAACATCCTGCAACGTCGCTGAGCGGTCCATTTCAATGAGCTTCTGGGTAAGTTCCTCATCTCGTATACCCATTAGAATGCCGTGTTTCTTCCACTGCTCACAGTATGCTTGGTCCTGTGCCTTGCAAAGGTCTATCTCCTGCGACAAGATTTTCAGCCGGATCCAAAAGTCATCGAAGCTCTCGCCGTCTGCTTGCTTGCACTCGGAGAAGGCCTTCTGTCGCAGTGCCTCATTACTTGCATTTTTGATGTGCGTTTCGAGCTTTGTCAAGACATCGTCCACTGAGCATGTTGGGTCTGCGGGCACGTCCAACTTGTGCTCCAGCACCCGTCGCATCTCAGAGGTAAGGCACATGCGTAGCTGTATATGCTGCTTTGATAACGGCAGGTTGAGGAGATCCACCATCACAGCATAATCGGACCATTCGCGCTTCCATTCTCGAAACTGTTGGGGAGTCGCATCTGCTGTTAATGCTTTCGGAGGCTGTATTGTTGCCTTCGGGGTCGGCGGAGTATGAGAAGCTGTGGACGCGGCAGAACTGCTCACTGGCGAACTCGCAGGTTGCTGGGGAGTGAGGCGAAGGATCAGCTCCTGAAAACGAGCAGACTCCTCGTTCCTGCGTGCGTCTTCCTCCTTCCGGCGGGCTTCTTCCTCCTTACGGCGGGCTTCTTCCTCCTTCCGGCGGGCTTCTTCCTCCTTCCGGCGGGCTTCATCCTCCTTCCGGCGGGCTTCTTCCTCTCGTCGATAACGCTTTTCCTCGTCCTCTTTCCGGCGGGCTTCTTCTTCCTTCCGGCGGTCTTCGTCCCTCTGAAGTATCCACTGCAGCAATGTAGCAACATCTGTGGGAGGTGGGGTGCTGGCACTGGCTCCTGCGGACTCTTCATGGCTGGAGTCAGGCTTCTCAGGGTCGCTCTTACTGGTATCTTCTTTTTTCTTCCCTTTACCCATTGTAATACGTAAAATAAAATAAAAATAAAATTGAAAATACGTAAAAGTAGAGCGAGGCAGCGAGTGTTGTGGCACTGTGCGCGGTGCCAATGCGGTGACGTCACGGCGGACACATGCGGGCAGGCGAGCCGCGAGCGCGAGAGATCAGTCGCTCACGAAGCGTAGTAGAGAGCGCAGGAATATACCTCGCTCCTACAAAACCTTAATATGCTTCGGTCCGGCTCCCTTATGCAACGAATAATGTCCCCTGAGCACACTAAACACTGCACGAACACTATAGGCACTGCACAATACACATCACTACACTATAGCACCACACCGCTGCAAATGAAGTACACTGCCGAGTGGGTTGATTGCTGACCTAGCACGAGGGTGGACGAGGCGCGGGGCCGGCGACAGGCCATGAGGTCGCGGAGGCCTGGGGCAGGCAACAATAACAGGCGTCAGAACTGAATTTGCTGGATCACTGCGCCATGTTCGTCTTCTATGATTGCTTGGTGTTTCTCCATGATGGTTGAGGGTGAAGAAAACACCGATGAAAACTAAAGTAGGTTCATTGGAGATCAGCTCTGACAAAATAAATACGGAACTCTTCCTGTTCCTCTGCCCCACACGCCAGGCTCCGTCTGCGACTGTCTACTGTCAGACGTGTGACTACAGAGACAAACTAAAATGTTGTACACTATAACATACAGAGATTCTCACTCTTTCATATAGGTGATATGCTACACATAATATAAAATAAACATAATGTTCTATATTTCACATGTAGAACATATCACACAAAAGACACTGTATAATATATAATCACATAATTATCACTAACTACGTACGATAATAATGTCATCACAATACGTATGCACTGGCATCACAACATGGCACTCACAACTCACAACATTGTCATAACTCACTTCATTACACAACCCACACCCCCCTCCTTCTTTTTACTTCCACATCCTCCCTCCTCCTCCTTCCCCCCACCCTCCCTTCTTCCCAGCTTCATACCCCTTTTCTTCTCCCTGCTCCCCCTCCCCCTATTTGCCCAACCCATCATCATTTCCTCTTCATTTCCCTCCTTCTTCCTATCTTGAACCTTTCCATTATCCTCTCTCCTCCTACTTCCTTTTTCTTCCCAATCCTCCTCCGTTTCTCGTATCTTCCCTCCTCTTCCTCTTTCTTCCTCGTCGTCCTTCCTTCTCCTCCTTATTCTTCTCCCCACTCTCCTTCCTCTTCCTCCTCCTTTTCCCCCATACTCCTCCTTCTCCTCCTCCTCTTCCCCCGTCCTTCCTTTCCTTTCCCCTCTTTACCCACTCATCATCATCTTTTTCCCACCATCTCCCTCACTTCTCCCAATTTCGAACCAGTTTTCCTTTAGCTTATTCACTCAAGAGTCGATAGGCATTTAAATACTGCAGTGGCTGAGCGGCCTGCAAAGAGAACCCCCCCCCCCCCTACCCTCTCCCCTATTTTTATCCTCTTCCTTTCTCTTGTTCTTTCCTTTAGACACAGGTACTCGACGAAGCTCTGATCAAAGGCCTGTTGGTCGAGAACTTCATTCAGGAGGAAACGGGTGATCTTCTTGTGTGGGGGTGGTGGGGGGGTGGTAAAGGGAGGGGGGAGTGGGTGGAAAGGCACGTGTGTGGTGGGGGGGAGGGGGGGGGAAGAGGGAAGTAGTTGTGGGGATGGGGGGGTGGGGGGAAGGGGCGGTGCTTCTGTGTGTGTGCTTGGTCATGCGTGCAGATATGCGACTTTTTTTTTTTTATCTAATTCTAGTGCATGTGGGCTTGTCATTATAATCATGTCATTATATTTTTGTCATATCTGTCGTTCATGTTCTTTTGTTCATTCCAGCATCAAATCTTTCTTTCGTTGAAATATTTCGTTGGCCCTGTAAAACGAGAGAGAAGAGAGAGTGAGTGTGTGTGTGTGTGTGTGTGTGTGTGTGTGTGTGTGTGTGATTGTGTGTGTGTGTGTGTGATTGTGTGTGTGTGTGTGTGTGATTGTGTGTGTGTGTGTGTGTGTGTGTGTGTGTGTGTGTGTGTGAGTAAGTGGGTGTGAGTGAGTGTGTGTGTGTGTGTGTGTGTGAGTAAGTGGGTGTGAGTGAGTGTGTGTGTGTGTGTGTGTGTGTGTGTGTGTGTGTGTGTGTGAGTGTGTGTGTGTGTGTGTGTGTGTGTGTGAGAGAGAGAGAGAGAGATAGAGAGAGAGAGAGAGAGGACACAGAGAGAGAGAGAGAGAGAAAGAGAGTTTAGTTTTGATTCCATTTGTAACAATGGATATTCTTGGTGTGACATAGTGTCTGTTTCATTTTGCTTCTAATATATCCCCTGTGTGCAAGGAATGGCCGGGGTTACCATCCACTGGCGGCGAGGGATTCGAACGCAGGTCAGCAAGATTGCTAGACGAGAACGCTACCGCTGCACCACACAGCACACATAGAGAGAGAAAGAGAGAGAGAGATTACGTTTCGTATAACATTTTACTTGAGGTAGCTTAGATTTTAATCAAGTTTAATCTCTAGGAACAAAACTACAGGTACTTAATCACAGAGATCTTATTTCAGTTAATTTAACTTTATATCTGAAAATAATGAAGGATGTAGGATATTAAATCATGTTCTTGGTAGTCGAGTTGGTATTTTTTTTCTTTTTCAAGCTTTTCTATAAAGAGTTATA
>NC_061832.1:4200938-4203438 GCF_019202785.1 Penaeus chinensis
TGCCCCTCGCCCGGCGGTCCTAGCCAGCAGACCCCGGCCCATACAGACCCCCCCGCCTCCCCAAAGTCCACTAAGAGCCCTCCTGCCGTCAGACCCAAAACCAACACGCCAAAGAAGAACAAGGCTGAAGCTACTACACAAGTAACACCTAAACGGAGCTTTAGAAAAAAACAGAACAACAGGAACAACAACAAGCAAACCGAACAACTCGACCCCAACCGCCACTGGGAGGAAACAGCTCAGCAGCAGGTGCAAGGGGCTACTGCCCTACCCACTGCCCCCCCTCCTCCAGCAGCGCCACCAGTCATCATTAACAACTATGCAGAACGGTCCACACAAGTTAATGAAGACGGCTACACAAAAGTTATATCGAGAAACCAGAGAAGAAAAGACAAACAAGACCGAGAACACCAAACACCAAAACCGCTAAAGGGAGCAGATCGTCCGGACACAGTCTACCTTTACATCACTAGTTGTCACCCAGACACAAACGAAGAGGACATTGAACAACACTTATCAGAAAAGTTTAAAAACATCTCAAGTGTAAAAGCCCATAAGACAGTGATGACACATGACTACTACACCAGTTTCACGGTGTCAGTAAGGGGAAAGGACATAAAACCCGAGTTGTTTATAGACTCTGATACTTTTCCCGACAACGTTAAAGTATTCTTAAACAGAAACAAGTACAAGCGCGATCAGAATGTTTGACAAGGCAACGCCGTCAGCGTTACCAGTGACTAGATCGCATAATGCCATAAAAATAGAACATATCAATGCTCAGTCTCTCCTCGGACATTTTGAAGAAATTAAAATGTTAGTTGAGGAGATAATCATAGACATATTATGCATAAGTGAAACATGGCTCCACCAGGAAATGGTCAGTAATTTCGTCAATATTCTAAATTTTAAAGTTTGTAGATGTGATGCAGGGCGAGGAGGAGGAGTATGTATATATGTACGGGACACCCTGAAGTCAAACAGGATATCTACTACAGCAGTTAACAATACTGCCGTAGAAGATGTCTGGGTTACCGTACAGAGCAACATGCTTCCTTCCTTTATTGTTGGCGCTGTCTATAGGCACCCCCATGCTACCTCGGAATCTTTTGAATACATTGAAAAGGTTTTCAGAGAAATGTCTTTAAAAAAGAAACCGCTTTTCATCTTAGGTGACCTAAATGATGATTTAACAAAATCTAATGCAAAGTTAGCTAAGATGATAAAGAAAAATAAATTAGAACAAATAATAGACAAACCTACACGAATTACAGTAAACACCTCTTCTCTATTAGATTTAATAATAACTAACAGATCAGACCTCATCCTCCACTTCGATGTCATTCCGTGCCATGTTGCTGACCATGAACTCATCACGATGACGTTAAATATAAAGAAAACAAAGAGACCACCAGTAATAAAAACTTTTCGCGATTTTAAACACTACGACCCTCAGTCTTTCTGCGAGCTTATCTTGTCTAAAGAAATGACACTATCAAATATTTCACTGACAGATAATGTAAACAATCAAGTAACTATCTTAACGGAAGTTATTAAAAACAGCATTGATTCGCTGGCTCCCTACGTAACACGAACCGTCAGACGTCCCCCTGCTCCATGGATAAACGACGACATCAAGAGAGCCATTAGCGATAGAAATAATGCCCACCAAACTCTTAAAAGTAACAGAAATGAGGCTGCCTTTCAGATAGATTACAAAGCAAAAAAGACAAATGTAAAAGTGCTAATTCAATGTGCAAAAAGAAATTACTTCAGAAATAAATTCACAGAATATAAGAACAACTCTGATAAAACATGGAAAATTGTTAGAACACTAGTGCCTCACAACAATCACCTCACTAGTGATTGCACAAGTCCCATACAAAGAACAGACCATTTTAATGACTTTTTTTTCAAAAATTGGTAAACTAACTTACGAGAAAACAATTGCTTCTACATTACAACCAAATACAGATCGGAAAAGGATTACAACTAATTTTTTCAGACCACAACCAGTGGACGTAGAAACAATCATCTTAGTAATAAAACACCTTAGCGAAACAAATGCTGTAGGAGCAGACGGTATTGCTTTGCGCTTTATCAGAGATAGTCTACCCGCAACTCTACATTATTTGACGGTTATTATTAACACCTCTCTGGTCACTGGTGTCTTTCCATCGCTTTGGAAACATGGTATAGTAACACCAATTTTCAAGTCGGGGGATATAGACGATGTCAATAATTATCGCCCTATTACTATACTCCCTATATTATCCAAAATTCTTGAAAAAATTGTAGCAAATCAACTGACGAATTTCCTGGAGGCCAAGAACTTATTATCTAAAACACAACATGGTTTTAGAAATAGGTTATCAACTGAAACAGCTTTACTGCAAATCACTGATGAGATTTATAATACCATTGACAAAAATCAGGTAAATTTACTCACATTATGCGACCTTTCTAAGGCTTTTGATAGTGTTAACCATGAAATTCTCCT
>NC_061832.1:4208438-4210938 GCF_019202785.1 Penaeus chinensis
GTGTTCTGATGCAGACTTGAGAGATGACTCAAACCTCGTACGAAACATGTTGCGTCATTGGAGCGACACGGTATGATAAGGACTATCAGGATCAGAATCATGGCTACAAATATTAGTAGAATTGTGCTATTTACTACCACAATTACCAGATTAAAAATAAAATTTAGTCTTTGTTGGACAGATTCTCAGAAAAATTTAAAATAACATCCTCAATATCTCAACAACGAAGCCTTAGTTTGTGTAAATAACAGAAACAAAAGAGCTTAACCATTAATTAGATGTTGTTGCATCCACAAATTACATGATTTCTCGCTTTTCATCCTCATGACTTCATATGACTTTCTGTTGTGCATGAATATAGAACAGTTAACTCGTCAGCGAAAAGATTAAAGGAAATGTTATGAATTGTGTCTGTGTTTGTTGGCTGTTATTTTATTATTCTGTCACTGTTAAATAATAATATTCTTGTATTTATTATTTTCATTATCATTATAATCATTTTGCTTCCCCGTCCTCATCAGTATTATATTATCATTCTCATTATCATCATCACCTTCCTCATCCTCATTCTCATCATAATCATCATCATCATCATCATCATTTTTATCCTCCTCCTCCACATCATCATCATCACTGCCCTTATATTAACGATCCTCTTCATACCATTATTTATTATTATTATTATTATCATTATTATTATTATTATTATTATTATTATTATTATTATTATTATTATTGCTGTTGTTGTTGCATAATTATTATTATTATCAGTAGTATTCTTATCATTATTAATATTACCATTACTATTATTATTGTAGTTGTTATTGTTATTGTTGTTCTTGTTGCTGTTGTTGTTGTTTTTGTTATTGTTGTTAGTAGTAGTAGTAGTATTCTCAATACTATTATTGTGTTTATCATTATTTTTATTATTATGATTATTATTATTATTATGATCATAATTTTCGTTAGCATCGTTATCAGTATAATCATTATCGCCAGTATTACCTTTATTGTCATTACTATTATCGTTGTATTATAATAATAATTATCATTCTTATTGTAATAATAATAATTATTGTTATTGTAATAATAATTATCATCGTTATCATCATTATCATTATCATTATTGTGATTATAATTGTTCTCATCAATGCAGTTAATATTGTTATCATTGTTATTGTCATTAATATCATCATCAACAGCAGCAGTAGCGTTATCACCAATACCAACATTGTCATAAATATTATCAGATCGTAATCATTATTAATGATATTTCATTATCATTTCTATCACTTGTGTTACAGCTTAGAACAGTGTTGTTAATCTAATAAGATTTGAATATTGCTGATAACCCAACTGTCATATTTCCTGCAACAAAAACCCGGACGTGATTCTTCACTGCTGTCATTTCCGATTCACGATTCTTAAATAACAGTAATGCTGCCAATAAATCATACTCTTCATCATGAAAACTATCGTCGGATACACTGAATACGACAGTGACCGTCCTTACATACAATGCCATTTTCATGTAACTTACATTCAATAGATATAGCAATATAACAAAAGTACGTTGATGATTAGTTTTATGTAGTTTCATACTCATTTCATATAACTTATAGTATAACTTACAAAAATACGTTAATGATATTTTGGACAAATATGTAGGCATCGATTTGAAAGGTCAACATCATTTATGAATAGGTATTGGAAAGAGGGAGAGAAAGAATTGGAGGAAAAATGGAAAACTTTGTATTCTTGTATTTCATATGTCAAATTTACCAGCGTTTGAAGTCTGGTAACTGTGGTCTGATATTTTGGCACTACTGTGTTTTGCTAAAAGCTATAAAATGTATTGTATTTTTTAGTGCATGTAGAGTACAGTAGTTTAAGGAATTTGACATTCATTTTCTAACAGAATGGGAATATATGAATATACTATATGTATATACATATATACAAACATATTATGTATATACATATATACAAACATATATACAAGCATCTCTTGTATTGTGAAGATATTCATCCTCATTCATACTTTTTGTCAACCTGTATATATATATATATATATATATATATATATATATATATATATATATATATATATATATATATATATATATAGATATATGTATATATATATATATATATATGTATATAAATGTATGTATGTATATGTATATATATATATATATATAAATTATGTATATGTATACATATATATATATATATATATATATATATATATATATATATATATATATATATATAAGTGTATGTATGTGTGTGTGTGTTTGTGCATATGTAACCCCCCCCCCCCCTCTCTCTATATATATGTATATATATACATATTTATATATATACACACACACACAAACAAATATATGTATATATATATATATATATATATATATATATATATATATATATATACATATGTGTGTATACGTCTATCTATCCATATCTCTATCTCTCTCCAAATATATATTCTTCTCGC
>NC_061832.1:4220938-4225938 GCF_019202785.1 Penaeus chinensis
ACTCTCTGTCCGTCTCTCTCTGTCTCTCTCTCTCTCTCTCTCTCTCTCTCTCTCTCTCTCTCTCTCTCTCTCTCTCTCTCTCTCTCTCTCTCTCAGTCTGTCTCTCCACTTCTTAGCTGCCTTCAGTACTCGGTACCAACACTCCCTTCTCTTCGCCCCCCCCCCCCCCCCCTGCAACCCTTCATCACATTCATCAATCACCCACAATGTCCCTGGATCACCAAGCCTCCTTCGTCGCCTCTTCTCTCCCTTCGTTCCTTCTCTCCTCTCTCCTCTTCCCCATCTTCTTTCCCCCCTTTCCCCTTCCACTTCTTCTCCAATCTCTTCTTGTCGATTCTTTTCGTTTCACCCTCTCTTTCCAGCCTCCTCTGCCCCCCTCTTTTCTCTTCTCACTTCCACCTTCCCCTTTTTGCGATTTTCTTTCCTCACTCTCTCTCTCTCTCTCCTTCTCCCTCTATTTTCCTCAACCTCTAAGCTCCCCCTCCCCCCCTCCCTGTCCTCTCTCCTTTATCACATTCATTACTCACTCTCTCAGTCTCTCTTAATCATCACACTTTTTTTTCACCCAGTCTTTCCCTCCCCTACCCCTCCCCTTCCTCCTTCCCCTCCCCCACTCCCCCCCCTAAATGTCCCCCTCCCTTTCTCTCTTCGCCTCTTACCTCCTCCTTCGTCCCCACTCTACACCTCTCCTCATGTCTCCCTTTCTCTCTCTCTCTCTCCTCCCTCTCATATTCCTCCCATCATTAATCTTTATTAATCTCTCACGAGCTCGCCTCTTTCTTCTCCATCTCTCCCTCTACTCTCCCTCGCTTTCGTGTTTTCTTGTTCTCCCTTCTTCATTTCCTTCCCCTTTTCTTCTTCTCTGCGTCTTTCAATTTGTCTCTCATTCCTCACTTCTTGGCACCATCCTTCTTTACGATCATTTCTTACTCTGTTTACGAATTATCGAATCAGCGAAAATGCAACACACCCAGGGCATTCACCTCTTTTCCCTCTCCTTTCTTCCCTCTCCCCTTTCCCCTCCTCTTTCTTCCCTCTTCTCTTTCCTCTCTCCCTTCTTCCCTCTCCCCTTTCCCCTCTTCTCTCTTCCCTGTCCCCTTTCCCATCTTCCCTCTCCCTTCTTCCCTGTCCCCTTTTTCCTCTTCTCTCTTCCATCTCCCCTTTCCCCTCTTCCCTCTCCCCTTTCCCCTCTTCTCTCTTCCATGTCCCCTTTCCCCTCTTCTCTCTTCCCTCTCCCTTTTTCTCTTTTCTCTCTTTCATATCGCCTTTCCTCTCTTCCTTCTTCCTTTCTACTCCTCCTTCTTCCCTTTTCTCCCCTCCCTTTCCCCTTTTCCCATCTTCCCTTTTACCTCTCACTTCACTATCCCCTTTCTTCTCTTCTCTCCTCCATCTCCCCTTTCCCCTCTCACTCTCCCCTCTCACTCTTCCCTCTCCTTTCTTCCTTCCCCCCCTCTCCTTCCACATTTCCCCTCTTCCCTTTCCCCTCTCATTTCTTCCCTCTCTCATTTTCCCTCTTCTCTGAGACTCGAGACTCTTTCTCTCTTCTTGTTTAACCCCCTTTTTATATTTTCTCCTCCCTTTCATTTCCTCCCTTCTGCCTTCTCTCACCTCTTCCCATCCTTCTCTCTTCTCCTCTCCTTCCCACTCTCGTTTACTTCCTTTCATCCTTTTCTCTATCCATCCTCCCTTCTTCTCACCTACCCTCTTGTCTCTCTCCTCTCTCCTCTATATTCCCCTCTCTTCCCTCCATTTTCCCCTTTCCCTTCTCTTTCCCACCCTATCCAGCCTTTCCCCTCCACCCCCCTCTCCAATCCTCATCCCTCTTCCTTCTCCTCTATCCCCTCATCCACCCTATCCCCTCTCTCTTCCCCCTCTCCTCTCCTCTCCTTTTCCCAAACCTCTTCCCTTTTCCCTTTTCTCTTACCAACCCTATCCCCTCTTTCCCACCCTCTCCCTTCTCCCTTTTCCCCTCTCCTTTATCCCCTCCCTCCTCTCCCCACTTCCCACCTTTCCCAATCCTCTTTCCTCTCCATTCTCCTCTCACTCCCCCACTCCGCACTCCCAATCCCCTCCCTTCTCTCCCTTCTAGCTCTCCCTCTCCCCTCTCCTTTCTCCCTCTCCCTTCTCCCCTCCCCTCTCCCTTACCCCTCTCCTTTCTCCCTCTCCCTTCTTCCCTCTCCCCACTCCCCTCTCCTCTCTCCCTTCTCCATTTCCCCTCTCCCTCTCCCCACCCCCCCTCCTCTCCCCCCCCTTCCCAATCCGACCCGAGACCCGCGACTGCACTTCACCCTCGTTGACTAGGATTAGGAAGGCTCAGGTGACGGGGAATCAAGTATAATCGAATCGATAGCTGTCAGCGCAAGAGCCTCTTTTGTTCCCAGGAAGCTCGGTGTGAAGAGGTTAGGGGGCGGGGTTAGGGGGCGGGGTGAGGGGGCGGGGTTAGGAGTTAGGGGTTAGGGGGTGGAGTTAGGAGTTAGGGGTTAGGGTTTAGGGGGTGGAATTAGGAGTTAGGGGGAAGTGTTAGGGTGTAGTGTTAGTGGTTAGGGGTTAAGATTAGGGTATACGAGAGGAGTTAAGGATTAGAAGTGAGGTGGTGGGGTTAGGGATCAAAGGGTGGGGTTAGTAATTAGGGATGGGGAAGGGCTTTGGTTTAGGACATAGAGTTAGTTAGAGTGTAGCGTTGAAGTGTTATGGTGTCGAAGTTAACGTGGTATAGTGACAGGGTTGGAGTGGGGTTAGCGTCAGTTTTTTTTATCGTGGTGTAAGTGTGGTGGGGTTAGTGTGGTTATAGGAAGTTGGAGTAAGGTTTGGGTGAGGATAAAGTGGGATCAGTAAGGACCAGAAAAAAATAGGATGGGAGAAGGGTGAGTTTCTCGGGATAGAGATTAGGGTCGATAGGGTAAGGGGCATGGATTAGGGGGAGGGGGAGGGGGTATTTTAGAAGGGGTAAAGAGGGGGGGGGCGGAGAGGGGAAGGTCTACGTCCGTCCTTGGGGTAGGTCTTTTCATCTTTTATTCTTTTTCCAAAAACTCTTATTTCGTTGTTACTTTTATCTATTATTATTATTATTATTATTATTATTATTATTATTATTATTATCATTATTTTTATTATTATCATTATTTTTATTATTATTATTATTGCTACTACTATTATTATCATCACAATTATTGTTATCATTATTATTATTATTATCATCATTACTATTATTATTATTTTTATTATTATTATTATTAAGTTATTATCATTGTTAACAGTGTTTCTAAGTGAGAGAGAGAGAGAGAGAGAGAGAGAGAGAGAGAGAGAGAGAGAGAGAGAGAGAGAGAGAGAGAGAGAGAGAGAGAGAGAGAAAGAGAGAGAAAAAGGGTGGAGTCAGACAGATAGATAGACAAACAGATAGATAGGCAGACAGAAAAAAAATTAGTGAGATAGACAGATAGAGACAGTAAGATATGAGAAAAGAGAAGAAATGAGGAAAGCGAATTTGTTATAAATAGGAAATAGGATGGGAAGAAAGGAATAAGGAAAGGTGAAAGAAAGAAGGAAAGACGGAAAGATGAAGGAAAGAAGGAAAGAAGGAAAGATGAAGGAAAGAAAGGAAGAAGGAAAGGTGAAGGAGAGAAAAAAAAAGAAAGATGAAGGAAAGAAAGGAAGAAGGAAGGAATGATGATGGAAAAAAAGGAAGAAGGAAAAATGAAGTAAATAAAGGAACAGGGAAAGATGAAGGAAAAAAGAAGTAAAGATGAAGGAGAGAAAAAAGAAGAAAAGATGAAGGAAGGAAAAATTATGGAAAGAAAGGAAGAAGGAAAGATGAAGGGAAAAAAAAGAAGGAAAGATGAAAGAATAAAAAAAAAAAAATGGAGGAAAGAAAGAAAGAAAGAGGGAAAGTAGGAGGGAACAAAAGTGATGGAAAAGAGAGAGAAAAAAAAAACTATAGAATAAAGATTGCAGGAATTTCATGCACAAAAAGGAGGAAAAAAAGAAAAAAAAAAAAGAAGGGAAGACATATAAAGAGAAGGAAAAGAAGAGGAGTGAAAGAGTGCAGTCAAGAGGAATAATTAAATGAATAATGAAATGCAGAAAAAAAGAAAGTAGAAAATATAAAGAAGGAGAATTCAAAAAATAGTTTATTTCATCTTCTTGGTCCTATTTTAGTCACCCATTTTTAACCCTTAAGAGAAGAGCAAATAAAGACGTGAATTCCACACGACATTTCTCTCTATTATTTTTCAATCACACATCTTTAATCTTCATTACACTTTTATTTGATTCAAAATCCATAACCTTATAATAAGGCCAATTAAGCGATAAACTTCACGGAGAAACTTCAGAGATTTATCAACTAAGGAATATGATCTGATATTGGCTTGATAAGGTGACTCAGGAGGGAATCTTCAGATGACTTTGGACTTAGTGACTTCTCGATAAGCGTGACTTACGATGGAAACCTTTTCGGGTAGATAGGGTGACTTAGCAGTACACCCTCGGATAGAGCGGATAGGAGAGGAAGATAGGAAGCACCCTTGGCTAAACAGCGTGAGAGGATACACCCTTAATACTTCAGGACCCAACTTCACCTACGTAGGATAATACAAGTTGTATCCCTAACTACACAGTATTAGAAGCTCCCCTTCGCCGGCTAGATATATGGACTTAGAAACCAACCCTTGCTTAGAAAAGGGCGTATTAAGGGTGCACCCTAGGCAAGGTCTAGTGCAATTAAGGGTGCATATATCACCCTAATCACCCTTCAAACGCTGGGCGCTGCGAGGGCTGACTGGCACACAATTAAGATACGCGAGTCCGAGCTCTGCTAACCAGGGATGCCAATACTGTGTCGATGGCTCTTCCGCTGAATCGGTCACTCGGCTTTTATGGATCTGCTTTTTTATTTATTCATTATCATTTTTATTTCTTTGGGTGTGAATCATATTGGTTTGGTAATGAGGGTAGAAATAATAACAATGATAATGATGATGATGATAATAATGATAATGATA
>NC_061832.1:4228438-4230938 GCF_019202785.1 Penaeus chinensis
TTTGTGTCTTCTCTTCTATCCGCTCCTCTTCATGTCCCTTTCTCTCCCCCTTATGCTCCCCATCTACCCCAATTTCCCCCTCTCTTCTTTATTGCCTCTTCCCCTTCCCATAATCTCTCCCTCTAATCTCACCTTTTCCTTTATTCTCTATCATCTTCCCTCCCTTCCTTATCTCATCCACTCTCCCCTATTCCATTCTCTCCCTATTTCTCTTTATTTTTCCTCCCATCTCTCCTTCATCCTTCCTTCACCTCATCTTCCCATCTTCGCTCCTCTTCCCTTCCCTCCCTAATTTCGACTCTTCATGTCCTCCCTTCCCCATCTCCCCCCTCCTTTCCTCATCCCCCCCCACCCTTTCCTTTTCTGTTTTTTCTTCCTAGCTTCTCTTCTCATCTTTGCCTTTCCCTCCTTCCCTTCGTCTACCTTTCCTTCTCTTCTCTTCTCCCTTCTAACTCCATCTCTCCTTCCCCTTTCTTTTCTCCTACCTTCCCCTTTTCTCTGCCATTCTCAACTTCTCCTCCCCTTTCCTTAACCCCCGCTCTTCTCTTCCCCTCTTCTCCTCCCTCTTTTCATTATTCAGCAAGTTGTTCTTGATGAAACTAAATAAAATACGTAATGAGAAGAAGAAGAAGAAAAACAAATATTTTTTTTACGTTTTCATGTGAACAATGAAACGAAAAGATGCATCTATGAATTAATGAAGATAAGTGACTTCTCTGTTATTTCTCTCCTTGTGCATTTGCTTTTATTTTTTTTTTTCTAGACTTTAACTATGAACGAGAAGATAGGAACAGAGATAAGGATTCTGTCATCTCCGTGATCCTTGAGCCATTCATTTTTATTTTCTCCTTATTATTAAGAAGGAATTGTTATTTGTATTGCTGCAGTTGTATTTGCTTATTTAATTAATGTTGTGTCATAACATCGTCCAGTGCAATTTTGATGCATCACTACTAATAAAAATTACATGCTGAAATCATCAATAAGACTGATATCGTTATTACCTTTTATAAATAAAAAGCATTCTCCGGTTATCAAATTATACAAAAAAAAAACAATAAAAAAAACTGTATATGTGGCGGCACACATTTGCTCAAGTCATGTAACTGTCAAATAATGTCGTTGAAATAAATAAATGATTCTTGACAAGCATGAGTGATTCTGATTTTCATTTTGTTCCCATTAGGATACGGATGATGTTTAGATCTGAATTGCTTTTTTTTCAACTCCACCCGTAAATCTGTGTCAGTTTGTCTGTCTGTTATCTGTCTCTCTGCCTGTCTAACTGTCTTTGTCCCTGTCCGGCCGTGTGTCTGTCTGTCTGTCTCCCTCTCTATCTCTCTCTCTCTCTCTCTCTCTCTCTCTCTCTCTCTCTCTCTCTCTCTCTCTCTCTCTCTCCTTCTCTCTCTCTCTCTCTCTCTCTCTCTCTCTCTCTCTCTCTCTCTCTCTCTCTCTCTCTCTCTCTCTCTCTCTCTCTCTCTCTCTCTCTCTCTCTCTCTCTATCTCTCTCTCGCTCTCGCTCTCGCCATATCGCGAGAGCGTGGGTGTAAGTTATGTATGTGTTTGTCTACCTGTGTTTGTGTGGGTGTAAGTTATGTATGTGTCTGTCTACCTGTGTGTGTATCACTCGTTCCACCTTCGCGTCTCCCAGTTACAGAACAACAAAACCAGCCAGCAACACCTAACAACACCAGCAAACGGAAAACAAAACCAACAGAAAAAAACGCCATTCCATCCTGCGACAATCCCACCACATCCCGACGCAGCAGCCCACATGTCGCCACGCGCCGACATGTCCCAAACGTGTTTCAGTTGCTAATCCAACTTGATCTAGGTTGCTATGGCTCTTGTTTGAATAGCACGAGAAAACGGGACTGACACATTGTGTTAGAGTTTGGATCCCGGGCGAATTTCCTGCTAAAGCCCTCATAATTGGTTGCATCTCCGTTTCCGTGTGAGTTATGTGCCGAAGAGTCCACCAACAGGTTCCTCATGCGCGGGTGTCGGCGCTTGAGTGCTCTGACTGTGGTAAGGATTTGTCCTTTATGTTTTGGGAATTTTCCCTTCTATTCATTTATTTAGTCATTTATTTAAAGTAAGGATAACAATAATAATGCTAATGATGGCGATAATAATAAGAATAATAAGAATATTAAGAATAATAATCATTATATCATTATTATTATTATCATTACTATCATTATTTCTATTAGTATCATTATTATTATAATTACTACTGTTATCATTATTATTATCATCATTATTATTATTATTATTATTATTATTATTATTATTATTATTATTATTATTATTATTATTACTATTACTATTACTATTTTATCATTATCATTATTATTATTATTATTATTATTATTATTAATATCGTTATTATTATTATTGTCATAATTATTATCATCATTATTATTTTATCAGTATTATTGTTTATTATTATCATTATTATTATTATCATTATTATTATCATCATTATCATTATCATTGT
>NC_061832.1:4273438-4275938 GCF_019202785.1 Penaeus chinensis
CTATTCTACGCTGGGTGTACTGGGATAAATATAGTTTCGTGTGCCTTCGCGTATATCTCGAGAGAGGAGAGCGAGGTCCCATTGTTATAACTCTTCTCCTCATGTAGACTAGTATTCAGTAAAATAAACAGACGGACAGACAGCTAGACAAAACGACAGGCGGGTAGGCACACATAAAAAATAGCAATAAGGTACGAAAACCAGGCACGGAGACGAACAGACAGATTAGTGCTCTAGTAGATACAACGTACGATGGGTAATAGGGCCTGTATGCCATTTCATTAATTGTCTCGCTACCATGACTCTTATGTTCCTCCTATATAACTCTTCTCTCTCTCTCTCTCTCTCTCTCTCTCTATCTATCTATCTATCTATCTATCTATCTCTCTCTCCTACACTTCTGCGACCCTCCCCGAGGCAGCCTAATGCTGTTTTGCTCTGCTTCCAAGTTTTTCGACCTCTCAGTCCTTCTCTATAGAAACTGTTACATATTGTACGTTGAAAAATTCGAAAATGAAAGTCACATTAAGAGGAAATGATTCATGTTTCTCTTGCAATTATGACTGTGTTTCAAGCATAATTGCGTTACAGGCATTTGTATCTTTCATCTGATATTATGTTCTTTACTTCAAGACGCATTACTCGTTCATGTGTTTCCATTATTAAAGATGAAACTGAAAATTTACATAAGATTTAGTTGTAAGAATAGTATACAAAATATAATAATGTTACGGTTAATGATCTAGTCAGATGAATGTTCCCCAGTCTTCATTAAACCATCACTTTCGTCCATGATAATACACTACCAGCTCTAATGACAACCATTAAGCCTGACCCATGCAAAGAAAAAATAATATTTTTCCTCTGTAGTCCACGATTACGTCTCTATATCCTGCGTGTTTCATAATTGTATTCTTCCTTTCTGCGAGCCGTGTCATTAGAATTTGATATGCTATTATGCATTCATAAATTAAGCGTTTATCACCATGAATTTTAAGTCTAATGAAACTTATATTCGCCAGAACACTGGGACCGTTAAGAGAAAAATGCGTATTGTATTGTTGATTTCATACTAAAAAAAAAGTTAGTGTTACCATCCCCAACACCTAATAATAGACCGGTAGATTAGAGGCGTATGGAAAGACATGTCAAACAGACGTACATACAGCAACCGACACATAAAAACTGTTTCATTCCTAGCTGAAGCAATTGTAGAAAGGATATGAAATGAGAGTAATTCCACAAAGCAAGATATGTAACTGACGTGCAAGTTATTACATATTCATAAAACAGATGATTTATTTACCTTGCTTTGTGGAATTATACATTGTCATTCATAACTCTTTTGTTTCATGCTGTAAATGCAAATGCTACATTATGAAAGATAATAATTGCCAATGTTGATCTGAATAACCCTGTCTGGGTACACTCTTGATTAACAAGAAAAGAAGAAAGAGTATTGTGCAACGACTGTGTAATGGGAATCTTCATAATTATAGTACGACTTATTTGTATGTTAAATAACGAGAATGGAAAACACTGCGTTGTTGGTTCATCTGAAACTGAAATCAGCACTTCTTCTTTTCCCCGAAAAAACATTCATTATCGTTGTATAGTTTTGATAAATCTTCAGTTTAAAGAAGAAGAAAAAAAAATTGCTAACATGTGTGAAATGAATTCATTGAAGAGCGTAAATATGGACTATCAGAATAACTGAATTTGTAACAACCACTTTCACACAACTTCATGAAGTTTATATGGTTAGGAACTACGCACAGTCAGTCAGCAGGAATCGCCTTGGTGGCCACGTGAGCCAAAGGAGGGATATTCCCCCATCCGTCTCAAGGGGGACGGAGCTAAACGTGTGACAAGGGCGGGGCATTAAGGCCCCTTGAATGGAGTTGGAGCACCCCTTTCCTCGGTGCAACAATTCGTCCTGAACAAGGGAGTGACTCAGAAACTCTGGAGGATGAGTGATGAGTTGCATGCAATATCACTTTAAACCTGGTTACTTATTTCACTTGACACCATCTTTAGTCTGACACTATTTTCAATTCTCAAAGGAAGAGTTTATTATCTTTCTTCTCTAAAAAAAGACAAACTATCGTTCTCGTTAATGCTACACTCACACACTTTACAGATATATCCAATAGCATCCAATCAGTGAGCTCAGCTAGAGTTCAGATGGATTTGGCAGGGATTGGAAAAAATACTTAAAAGGATTATGGATGACATTCCAGGACTCGGGGTGCGAAGGCTAACCTCAGATCCCTCATTTGTAAACCGATTTGTCTTAAGTATGGTGTGTAGAGGGGATTTGTGAGGGTGGGGGGGGGATGAGTCCGGTGGAAAGTATGGTAAGGTAAGGGTTGAATTGCTACTCAACCCTGGTAATGTTTGTCCCATTTGCATACAAAAAAAGAAAATTAAAAAATGTGTATAAATAAACAATAAGTGTGATAAAGATAATGTCAGTTATAATAATAATGATACCCCTTCC
>NC_061832.1:4315938-4320938 GCF_019202785.1 Penaeus chinensis
TATATATACTACATATAATACAGACACACACACACACACACACACACACACACACACACACACATATATATATATATATATATATATATATATATATATATATATATATATATGTGTGTGTGTGTGTGTGTGTGTGTGTGTGTGTGTGTGTGTTGGGTGTCTGGATACCTACATACACATATTCATTTATGTGTGTCTGTGTACATGTACATGTATACAAACAAACACACACACACACACACACACACACACACACACACTAACACACATATGGGTGGGTGCTTCATGCTCAGGGTGATGTGAAACGATGGTGTGGTAGTCTAGATAGTGTGAAGTGCTTTGCATGCCTTCTCGCTTGCAGCTGCAAGCTGCCCTGGTGCGAAAAAGGAGCAACTATGCATAAGACTCCCCTGCCAGCTCATAGCCTCTCCATCATCAAGACTTCTGCAGTGCCTCCTCGTGGCCATCCAAGGAAACTAGGTACCGTGCGGTCTTAGGCTGAACTGTGGAAGCTCTTGGAACAGCAGGACGACCTAAAGATACAGAGTCATCTCTGTAGGATTAATGGGCGGCTGTGGGGAGGGAGGCCTTGCCAGTCCACCTCCACAAGGTAACCAAACTGGCAACAAATCATACAGATGTTGGTACTGGAAGGAGAGCTTACGTCTCTCCTACCCAGCAAGTAAGGTGGGCTGTGGGTCCCACAGGTTAGACCTGATGTGGGCTGTCAGGGTGGGGGCTTGAAACGTCCGTTCCTTGCAACAGGACGATCGGGTACCACTACTGTTGAAGCAGCTGAGAGTTGAAGTGGCTGCTCTCTAGGAGGTGAGAAGACCTGGCAGCAGCACGATTAGTGTGGGTGGCAACGATGGCCACCATCTCCAGGGAATAGCCATAGCCATCTCCAGCAGACTTCAACCCTCGGTAGTAGAGGTCACTCCAGTCAATGAGCATATAATGATGCTGAGACTAAAGCTTACATTTGGCTTCATGTCTCTTATTGCTGTGTATAATGTGGATGTGTATAAACTTGATGTGAAAGAGATGTTTTGTTGTTGCCTCTTTTTCATCAACTACTATATATTATCTCCTCAGTGTCTGATATATATCTTTACGGTTCATACTAGTCATATTCCTCTCACAGATTTACTCTTCGAACTTGTATCAATTAGTTAAGATAAATGTGAGGAAAACTTTTTAGAAATTTACACATTATTTATTAACTAAGAACAATATCATATAGCCAAAATGTAAAGCCAATCACCTCAATTGATATGCCAATAATACATCTGAGTTCATTATAATCCAATACAAAGATTATACCTCCTTGAATATCCATCTTTTAGTTTTAAAAAATAGCTTGCCGCTTTACTCTAAATGTTAACATGCAAACAACTACATAATGACAATTTAAGCAAGCTGTTATTAATTATGAAATTAGAGCAAACAATGTCAATGCCTAAAATGGATATAAGCAATAAGTAAAAGAATTCCTTTCTCCACATACAATGATTGAAATCATAAAAATATTAGTAACCAAATTTAATTACAGAAAATAGTGAAAATTATATTTAAGCACGACGAACTACTTATACTAGCGATTTAAAATACTAAGCTAATGTCCTTACACAATTACTAACTTAAACTTAAGATTATCTCACTAATTATTAAATGAGTACACTTCAGAAATGGACAGAAAATATCTTATACTTAATCAGGCAATCATAATACTAAATTAATCTCGTTAAGCAATAACTAAATCAAGCAAAAACTTATCCTAGAGAATACTTAACTGATACATACATTATGCAAACACAAGATTATTCCTACGCTCCACTGGAAATTAATAATCTTCATCACTGTTAAATCACACTTCCGTAGAGCTGATAATCTCTTAAAAGTAATTCATTAATTCCTTACTTTCTAAACTAACTTAATATATATCCTTACACTTATAATTCAAAGCTATATGTATTCAATTATATCATTCTTCAATCTTGACAATCAATCTATAATTATTCCATTATATAATCCTTACTTCCAAAATTAACTTAATTAAATACAATTCTTGGTCCATTATATAACCATACATAAATCAAGAAATCCCTAATACTACTTGACCCACATTATCCATAGCACATTCCCGTCCACTATGTTCCCTCAAGATAAGGCACTAAATAACTTCAACCGGGCTTACCTAGATGTGCCACAAACGTGACATGGCTACTGGATGCTACCCCGAAATCTAGTCCGCCGTTTGTCTATCACTAACCATCTTTTATTCGCGATATGGGAGGCCATCCGGCCATACCCTTAACAGTTATCATGAATATAATATAATTTCGTTTCACTAATTTGAAAGATACCTGTGTCAGGACTTCCCTGTGTCCCAGCAAATTTTCAACACTATATTTATCTCTTTAAACTTTTCTACCTGCCAGAAAATTTTCTTTTCTTGTTCCCAGACTGGTGTGTTATAATATATATAGTGATGGCTTCAAACTAGTTATTGTTTCCGAACTCGTGACTTCTTTTTTGCTTCTGTTAGTCTGTCATGTTTTCAATACTTTGACGTCATGGTGCGCCTCTATTTTTTGTATCTGTGTCTTGTCCGCTCGAATCCTCGCAATGTTATTCTATTTTTGAGGTCTCGTCCTGGCTTGTTTGTTTCACTCATTCATGTAGCATCCACTTTGTATTCGTATGTCTACGACAGTTTTATGCCCAACTTGCATCTGTGACAGACAGCTGTCCTTGGCGAGATATTCGTATTGTACTAGGCAACTTCTGTGCGGTATCTGCCTGCGAAGGAGCTGGTTATGAGATGTCTGCTGGCCCTTATGGCTCAGGAGCTGATGCTGGCAGTGAGAACAGCCTCCTTTTCTGGGACTTTGCTAGGTATCAGCGTTTTGACCTACATCGTTGGACTTGGTACAATGATACAGATAATGTGGCCAAGGAGATCAACTACATCTTCGTTAGCACTCAATGGATGATCCTCCAAAACTGCAGGGTGTATTGGAGCGCCAGGTTTTGTGGAACTGATCATAGATTAGTTGTGGCTACTCTCCAGGTCCACTTTAGAACCCCCCGTTGTTCCAATGAACACCTTAGAGTGCTTCATTGAGGGAGGTTGACTGTGCCTGGGGGTTTGCTGAGGCTATCTTTATTCGTTTTCCAGCACTCAAGGGCCTGATGGACCCTGTTCTTCAGTGGGACATCTTTGACTCGCTCGATACAGCCCAAGAGCAAGACAGAATTTCATCTTGCAGGAGACACTGGAAGCCACAGAGGCTTGTCGTAAGGCTTGATTGTCAGGGGATCGCAACTTGCATTGTTCCCTAGTGAGCAGGACTAGATCATTGTTGAGAAGGGATAAAGAACAGTTTCTCAGGAATCTTACAGAGGAGGACGAAAGTCATTACCTAGTAAATGACCTTCGTCCTGCCTACCAAGCTCTGAGAAAGCTGAACTCCAAGCCCTCCTCACAGACGACTGCAGTCTGCTCAGCAATTGGCCAGATAATCTGATCCTGATGGGGTGCGTGTGCGTTGGGCTGAGCATTTTGAGCAGTGGTATCCAGTTGATCCACCAATAATTAACTTGGATGCGGGTAATGTTCAGATTCCTTTGCCAAACCCACCCATCAGCAAGGATCCACCCTCCCTAACTGAAGTCAGGGGGGCGATTTCCAAGCTGAAGAGTGGTAGCAGGTGTTTGTGGCATCCCAGTTGAACTGTTAAAGGCTGGTGGAGAATCAGTGGCAAGGGGCTTGCATGCTGTCCTGTCTGCCATCTGGCAGACTGGTAGCATTCCCACGTGCACCCTAATGAGACATATCAGAGACTACCTGCTGAGGCACCAGAGGCTGGAGCAATCTGGATTCACACCTGTTAAGTCCACAATAGACCGTATCCTGGCGCTTCGAGTCATTGTAAAGCACCATCATGAGTTCGGATGTGGGCTGCTCGCAGCTTATATCGACCTCAAGAAGGCGTTTGACACCATGCATCGCGAGTCACTCTGGGAGGTCTTGAGACTAAGAGGAATTCCTACAAAGATTATTGGATTAATAGTAAACCTGTATACAGGCACTGAAAGTGTCGATCTTCTTCCCTGTTAGTTCAGGTGTGAGGCAAGGCTGTGTTCTTGTATCAACACTTTTTAACACTTGCATGGACTGGATACTGGGTAGAGCTACTGTCCAAAGTCACTGTGGAGCAACTCTGGGCAGTATCAAGGTTACAGACCTTGACTTTGCTGATGATGTTGCTATCCTATCTGAAACCCTAGTGTTGGCTCTTGCTGCATTTAGCAATGAAGTGAAGCTCCTGGGGCTAGAGGTCTCCTGGACCAAGATCCAGTATTTTGGGATCCTACTAGGAGACCCTGTTCAGTCGGTACGTGCTTGCAGTGAAAACATAGAGGTCACAGTGCACACACACACACACACACACACACACACACACACACACACACACACACACACATATATATATTTATATATATATATATATATATATATATATATATATTTATATATATATATTTATATATATATATATATGTTTATTTATTTACTTATTTATTTATTTATAGATGATTCATCTGTTCAATCATTGGCTATTCACATTCCATATTTCTCATCTTTCTGACGTAAAGATGTTTTCTTATTTTGTTTAAACTTGTTTGAAGAATTAGAATTATTTTGAGTATGGACTTACAAATCAGCGTTTTATTTTATACGCACCAAATTATCCCTTGCAATATTGATCATAGGCTTTTTAAGCCAATGTACCGATGCATCTAATGGCATATGTGATTACGAAGACACGTGCACAAATAGGAATAGCTTTTTAAAAGAAGAGAAGGATGAGGAGAAAGGATAAAAGGATAAAGAAGGAAATAAAGAATAACCTAAAGAGGAAGGGAGAGATAAAATAATTGTGTTTGTGTGTATGTGTGTGTGTGTGTGTATGTGTATGTGTGTGTGTGTGTAT
>NC_061832.1:4355938-4358438 GCF_019202785.1 Penaeus chinensis
AATGCAGTACGAAATAGATCTCCATTAAGTACTTGACCTTTTCATTGTATAACTGGAGTGAAATTAAATACAGTAGGTTGGGTGAACTCGCTCGCTATAAAATTGGAATTGTATTTGTCTCCATATTTTGTTGTTGTTGTTTTTGCTTTTTTTATTATCGTTATTGGTATCATTATTTGTTAGGATAGGTTAGGATAGGTAATATATGTTTTTAAGGGACTTCCATGCAAAAAGTCTATTACTATTACTATTTTTATTATTATTATTATTATTATTATTATTATTATTATTATTATTATATATATATATATATATATATATATATATATATGTGTGTGTGTGTGTGTGTGTGTATATATGTATATTTATACGTTTTCATAATTATTAGTACCGAATCAAGTAAATTTTTATATTTTGTCTAATTTTCATTATAGTTTTGTACATTTGATGTAATCGTTATCACTTGCATCACAGTAAGAATTATTTGTAAAATTATACCATGATATATATCATTTAGTTATGTGCTCTATTAGTTTAGTATGTGAATGTTTTAATATTTCTTTTATAATGTAAAACAAACAAAATAGCTGATGCATATAGCTCTGCAGAAATCTATTTTCGTTTACCCCATTTAATTCTGATAAAAGTTTAAAGTAAATGTGTCAATTATATTTCTTGTTTTGTCATATAATTTATTCTTGCCCATTATCTTTATCTATTTATCACACTGACTCTGAGAATATATTTCTCATTGTGTCAAGTCATTTATTTGTGCCCATTATTATGATTTTGTTTTATTTGTAACAGTGACTGGAAAGAACAGAACAGAAAGACAAAAAGACAGATTAGTTTATTACTATATATTTATTTATAGTTTAAGTCTTGGTTATAATATATCTATTTACTTTTGATAGAAGGTTTCAGTGGAAAATCTTGCTCAGATTTATAATTAAATATTAATCTTAATATATATGTTTTTTATATATATATCCCCCTGTACATAATAATGATATAAAAGATTTAAACAAAAAATCGCCGTAAATTCTTTTTTTTCAATACACAATATAAAAATAAATTAATTAATAACTGTGCAGTTGATAATGTTCCTGTCTCACCATCATCCCTTCAGCACAAGAGATATGTTTGTCCTCACTGTACTCTACAAAGCCATTTTGGAGGTAACCTATGGCCGACACCATTGCAGCTACGGCGACGTCACTAACATACATGACAACCCATTTTTTTTTTTTTTTTTTTTTTTTACAAATTATCAACCGGTATTAGAAGTGGAAAACAAGGCTTATTTGTATTTTCAAAAACTTTTGGAATTTTAAGGATTAAGCGATTAGTTTTTTTTTTTTTTTTTCGGAGGAACATCGTCGAATTTGTTTTTAATTAATTTTTTGGGTCGAGATTCGGAATGGGAATTTTTGTAATTTCGCTGTACTTCTAGAGTTCTGAGGGTAACTGTAAAACAAATATTATTCAGCATTATTTTTTAATTAATTGTTATATCTCCGCTGTGGGTAAGGAATAATTAATGAATAATGAATAATGATGATATTCATCAGCATATAGAGAAATGCTATAAAGTATAAGTGATAATTTTTTTCTGTCTATAGTATTTAGTTATGATTTATTATCACACACACACACACACACACACACATACACACACACTTATACACACACACACACGCACACAAACACACACACACACACACACACAAACACACACACACACACACACACATTCACACACTCAAACACACACACACAGACAAACACACACACACACATTCTCTCGTCACAACTGAATTATACCAGTGAGAAGAGGAATAAGGAGAACTGATTGAGCAAAACCTGTCACTTGTTAGTGTGTGTATCGAATTATTCTTTGGTTGCTGTGGTGAGTACTTGATCTCGTACTGTATTATGTTGGGTCAGAGAAATGTTTTAATCTTTCGCTATTTTGTTTCAGGGTTTCTGTTAGTTGGTCTGTCTGAATTGTTGGGTGTGTGTCTGTTTGTCTATCTGTGTGTGTGTGTGTGTGTGTGTGTGTGTGTGTGTGTGTGTGTGTGTGTGTGTGTGTGTGTGTGTGTGTGTGTGTGAGTAGAACAACGAAGGGAAGGGCAAGAAAACACACGGATATGCCGAAGGCCTTTTCACATTTACTGCTTCATCATGTGAAAAGGCCTTCGGCATATTCGTGTGTTTTCCTGCACTTCCCTTCGTTGTTCTACTTACAATTTGTTTAACATGAATTCCACACGTGTGTGTGTGTGTGTATCCGTCTGCCTGCCTTTCTATCTATTGAAATATCAATGACATCAGGCGTTTGAACATCTAGCCAAGTACGAAATTTCAGTTATCTGGGATATTAATGTTCTAATCTAATCATGTTAAACAAGCACTGTGCAATATCTATGTATATAACATCCTATTACATAATGTAAACAACATATCTATAGAAGTAATACCCATTTTAAATAATGGAATA
>NC_061832.1:4388438-4393438 GCF_019202785.1 Penaeus chinensis
ACATAAATAAATAGAAAAATAATTAAATTAATATCTCAATGAACAGAAAGATAGATACACAAGCGAATGTTATAATTTCTCTATCCTTTTATCCACTTGTTTATTTGTTTTCTCATACACTGTATTTCGAATGGGGAGAGAGAGAAAAAAAATCACCCATATTGTGTACAGAATTCAACACCACCAAAACATCACAGCGTACATGGAAGGCAGCGAATTCGTTACATATTCGCAATGTAACAATCAGATAAAAATATGGAAACACGATTCTTTATTGTAGAACATGACTCTCCAAAACAGACAAGCAATCCAACGAGACGTGTTGTTTGCAGATTTTATTTTTGCGTGGAAATATGCATGAATATGTATTATTGACGCGAAGTGAATGTACCTCCCGTATGTATGAAGGAATTCAGTTTGGACTGTCTCTTGTTTCTGTAAGTATGTTTTTTTTTTTCTATATACGTACTTCTCTGTTACTATGAATGTTCATTACCGTTATTATCATTGCTTATACCATCATTTTTATTAATATTATCATTATTTTACAGTGATTATTGTTATCATTATCATTATTACTATCATTAACATGATAATTATCATCATCATCATCATCATCATCATTATCATTATCATTATCATCATTATTATTATTATATTATTATTATTATTATTATTATTATTATTATTATTATTATTATTATTATTATCATTATCATTATCATTATTATTATCTCTACTAATAAAACTATTATCATTACTATTGTTATCAATATTATTATCTCCACCTGTACTACAGTTACAATTACTACTACTACTATTATCACTGTTATTGTCATTATGATTATTATCATTATTCATATTAGCATCACTATCATCATATCATTATTATCAAATTTATTATCATAATTTCTACATTTTGTATTACTAATATTATCACTTGCATTATGATTATCATTACCATCTTACACATCATTACCATTAATATTACTATTATTGTTATTACTATCATTATTATTTTTGTTATCATTATTAGCAAACTTATTGTTATTGTTATTGTTATTCTTATTCTTATTCTTATTCTTATTCTTATTATATTATTGTTTTGTAATTATTATTAATACCATTATTATTATCGTTAATATTATTAAAATTATTATTATCATTATCGTTATTATTATTATTATTATTATTATTATTATTATTATTATTATTATTATTATTATTATTATTATCATTATTATTATTATCATTATTATCATTATTATTATTGTTATTATTATTATGTATTTTTATTTTTATTACTACTGCTACTGCCATTACGACTATATTACTGATATAGTTTATCTTTGTTTATATTGATATTATTACATTATTATTAATGTTATCATTATTAATATTATTATCAACTTTATTAGTCTTAATATCATTATCATCTTATCATTGCCATTATCATCATCATCATCATCATCATCATCATCATCATCATCATCATCATCATTATCATCTTATCATTATTATTACTGTTATTATTAATATCATTAATATTTTTATTTTTTATTATTATTATTATTATTATTATTATTATTATTATTATTATTATTATTATTATTATTATTATTTATTACTATCCTTATTTTTATCATTATTGCTGTTGTTATTATTATTATTATTATTATTATTATTATTATTATTATTATTAATATTATTATTAATATTATTGTTGTTATTATTATTATTCTTATTATTATTATCATTATAAGTATCATCATTATCATTAACATTATTATTATTATTATTATCGATATTATTATTATTAATATCATTATTATTATCATTATTATTATTATTATTATTATTATTATCATTATTATTATTATTATTATTACTATTATTGTTGTTATTATTATTATCCTAATTATCATTATTATTACAAATAGTAGTAGTAATAGTAGCAGTATCATTATCCTAATTATTATTATTATTATTATTATTGTTATCATTATTATTATTATTATTATTATTATCATTATTATTACTATGATTATCATTATTATTATTATTATCATTATTATTATTATTATCAATATAATTGTCATTATTTCTATTATCATTATTATTATTATTATTGTTATTATTATTATCTTTATTATTATTATTATTATTATTATTATTATTATTATTATTACTATTATCATTATTATTATTATTATTGTTATTATTATTATTATTATTACTATTATTATTATCATTACTACTACTATTATCATTATTACTATCATTGTTATTATTATCATTATTATTATTATTATTACTACTACTACTATTGTTATCATTATTATTATTATTATTGTTGTTATTGTTATTTTTATTATTAGTAGTAGTAGTAGTATTTTTCTTTTCTGTTATTGTTATTAGTACAATTATTATTATTATCAGTATTATTATTATTATAATTATTATTATTTGTATTATTATTACTATTATTATTATTAGTAGTAGTATCATTATGATTATCATTATTTTTTATATTATTATTTTCATCATCATCATCATTATTTACTGATATCATTATCATCATGATTAGCATTATTATCGTTATTATTAATATTATTATTTTCATCACTATCATCACTATTGTTATTATCATTTTTATCATTAGTAGTAGTAGTAGCAGTAGTACTGTTGTTGTTTTCATTATTGTATTATTATTATCATTATTATTGTTGTTATCATTATAATTATCACTGATACCATTACCATTTTCACTATTTTCATCATTATCATTATAATCAATATTATCATTATCACTACCTTTATTACTATAACTAATATCACCATTATAATTACTTAAAAGAAAATGGTCATTTTATAAATTGTGTGTGTATGAGTATGAAAGAGAAAGAGAGAGAGAGAGAGAGAGAGAGAGAGAGAAAGAGAGAGAGAGAGAGAGAGAGAGAGAGAGAGAGAGAGAGAGAGAGAGAGAGAGAGAGAGAGAGAGTGAGTGAGTGCGTGTGCATACTTACACAACGACAGGAAAAGCAAAACGGGCGTGGGAAAAAGAGATTACACTACGGTATTTTATGTGTGGATGGTGGCCAGTGTGTGCCATTTATTAATACTGAATCATCATTCATAACAGCCCACCAAAGCCTGTTTGATTGAGAGAAAATATGTATAATAAATTATTCACTTCCCTGTTTGAAAGATAGGCCTACTTTCAATGGGTATTGAATAACTGGACAAACAATAATTAAACACGTTACATTATTGGTAGATTATTTAATTAATTGGTGGATCAGTTAACCAATAAGTAAATTTATCAATCATTAAATACAGAAATTGTGATATAACAAAACCTCTGAATGTACTGAGGAATATAGCGACAAAACGAGAAGGAAAAAAATAAGGCATTAGAAAATAATTAGTGAAAGATATAACAATTGGAGAGATAGACTTGTATTTATGGATAGCTAAGTGAGTGAATAGTGAAAAACATAATTAAAAGTAATGACTAAATTAACAGGTGTAGAAATTAATGAATGGATTGTAGGTAGTCTATAGGTAGACAAAAAAGTTAATTATAGCACATAAATCAAACAATAAAAAGTCAATAAAACTTAATAAACAGGCAAGCAAATACATAAATGATTAAGTTTATAGGTACACGAGAATAGTTTAAGCACTCAGGGACTTCCCAGTCTTTAGCCGACTGGGGAGCCTACCGTAGATCTCCAACTTCAGCCTTCAATAACCAGCCATACCTGTGGGCACTCACACCCACACAGTCACTCCCCAAAGAGATAAGGCACCAGACAAGATAGTAGATGCCCCCATTTACCATCTACTATTAAGGAAGAAACATAAATAAAAGAATATAAAAAGTTGCTAAAAGTTAATAAACAAGCAGGTAAATAAAATGCGTAAATAAAAAAAAAGAAAAAAAAAAGAGATAAACTAAAAAAGATCTTTATCTTAAGGTGAGTAAAGAAGACAAAACAAATACATTAGAAAATAAAACTGAAATGGATAGATAAGTTAAAGCATTGGAACCTCTCCAGATGCCACTCGGCGGTTCTTCAGGTTACAATAGAGCTTAAAGTTTCAGAAGCTTATGTTACGTAAAGCTCCGTTTCTGTATATATATTTCCCTCCTATTGTTGATATTTTTGTCGAGACGGTGCAGCAAAAATCAAAAGTGAGATTTTAAAGATGAAGAAAAGGGATTTTTGATTCACGAAATCTCGCTCGGAAAAATATATATGATTCGTTTTTATTTTATTTTTCTTTATTATTATTATTATTATTATTATTATTTGTTTTTCGTCTTGTGAAGTAACAGGTACAGTAACAAAGGAAATTAATGAGGTGTAATAACACACATTATCAAATAATAATTTTGTGTTGGCACGTTTGAAAAGTTAGTACTTCAAGATTAAAACTTGCCGATGGCCAATACTGCTACAAGAAAAAAAAAAAAAAAAAAAAAAATCCAAGACAAGAAAAAAGAGACGAAAAAAAGAAGAAGAAAAGAGAGGATATATATCTCCCTCGCGTTTCCCAGTGAGACCCTTCGTACAAGAGAGAGAAGTCTGGTCGTAAAACCAGATTTAAATCCCGGCGATTATTTTCTATGAGAGCGCTTGGACACCGCACACTCCGGGAGGATTCAAGAGGATGGGAAATGTATACGCTTTGGGGAACGTCGCCCGGGTCTTTTTTTCAGCCTCTCTTTAGTCTCACTTTCCATCGGTATTTTGCTTTTCTTCTTCTCGATCACTCGAGGTTTCTCTTTCGAGAATATATATATATATATATATATATATATATATATATATATATATTTATATATATATGTATATATATGTATATATATATATATATATATATATATATATATATATATACATATATATCTGTGTGTGTATGTGTGTGTTTGTGTGTGTATGTGTTTCTGTGCGTGTGTGTATTTACACACACACACACACACACACACACAC
>NC_061832.1:4398438-4400938 GCF_019202785.1 Penaeus chinensis
TTTCCCCTTTCCCCCCCCCCTCTTTCCCCCCCTCTTTTTCCCCTTTCCCTTCTCTTCTCCTCCTCTTTCTCCCTTCCCTCTCTCCTTTTCCTTCTCCCTTTTTCTTCTCCTTTTCTCCTCTCTTCCCTCCTCCCCCCTTTTTTCCCCTCCTCCCCCTCCTCCTCCCCTCTCCTCTCTCCTCTTTTCTTCCTCCTCTTCTTTCCTCCTCCCCTTTTTCTCTTTCCCTCTTTTTCCCTCTTTTCCCTCCTCTTCTTCTTTTCCTCCTCCTCCTTTCCCTTCTTTTCCCTCTTCTTTTCCCCCCCTCCCCCTTCCTCTCTCTCTACCCCCCCCCTCCTCCCCCTTTTCCCCTCCTCACCCGCTCTATTTCCCCTTCCTCCTTCCTTCTTTCCGCCTCGTCCTTACCCTTCCTTCCTTTTTGTTTTACCCCTATGCCCCGGGGGACACCCCTTGACTAAGAATTTTAATGCAAACTTATATTGCATGATCTTCCCTTTTTTTTATGTATGTATGTATGTAGGAAATGTATGTATGTATTTTGTATTTATATATATAAACAAAAATTTTTTATATAATTATATATATTTTTATTTAAAATTATATATTTTATATATAATATATTTTATTTGTTTATATTAAAAAAAAATATTTATATTTTATTATATTTATATATAATTTTAATATTAATTTTTATATTTTATGTTTTTTAAACGAAATAAAAAAAATAAATTAAAATAATATTATTTTGTTAAAATTTTATTTATAATAATATTTTATATATATTTTTTAATTATATATTTAAAAATATTTTTAATTATATTAATAAATATATTTTATATATAAAATAATTATATTAATAATTTTATTTTTATATTTATTTTTATATTTATTATTATTTATATTTATAATTATATATTATAATTTTGATAATATATTTAAAATTTTTATTTTAATTATATTTATATAATAATTTTATATATTTTATATAATAAAATATATTTTATTATATAAATATATATAATATTTATATATTTTTTAAAATATATATTGTATATAAAATTATTTAATTTATAAATATATAAAAAAAATTTTATTTTATTAAAAATATATAATATTTTAAAAAATATATATATTTTTTTAAAATATAATATAATTTTAAAATATATTATATAATTAAAAATATTTTATTTATATATTTATATTATTGGGAAATAATTATTTTATAAAATAATATATTTATTATATACACCCCACACAAAAACACACCACAACACACACACACACACCACACCCTTTTATAATATATATTTTTAAAATATTATATAAATATATATAATATATTTATAAATATATATAAAATATATATTTTATATCCATATATATATAAAATTTACATAATTTATATACATTACATATAAATAAAAACATATATATTAAAATATATAAATTATTTTATATATATATAAATTTATATTATATATATTATATATCTTTAATTAATATATAAAAAAAATATATTATATAGTATATTATTTTTTATAAAATATATATATTAATATTTTATATATATATATTCATCATACATACATACATATTTTATTATTTAAATTTACATACATATTATATAAAAATTTTTAAAAATTTTTATATAATTTTATAAATATAAAAATTATTTTTAATTTTTTTTATATATATTTATTTTATATTTATAAAAATTTATATATACTACATACATAATACTACATACATACTACTTTACATAAATATATATTAATATATATATATAATATAAAATATATATATATAATTAAAATATATAAAATAATATTTATTTTATATAATATATATATATAAAAATATATATTATATATATAATATATTTTTATATAAATATATAAATATATAAATATTATATTACAATGCTTATATGTGTATATTTATATATATATATATATAGTATAAAATAATTTTTAATATTATAAAAAATTAATAAAATATATATATTAAAATATATTATATAATTTATATATTATATATTTTATACCCCACACACACACACAAAACACACAAAACACACAACCACAAAACACACACACACAAAACACACAAAAACACACCACGTAACACACACACAAAACACACACCCACACAACACAACACACTTACAACAAACAAATTATATATTTTATAAAAAATATATATATATATATATATATTATATAATAAAATATAAAATTTTTTAAAAATTACAAAATATATATATAAAAAATATATATATATATAAAAAATATATATATTTTATAAATATTTTATGTAAATTTATATTTAAAATATATATATTTTAAAATTATATATATATTTTATTTTATATAAAATTTTATATATATAACAAAATATATATATATTATATATATAAATATAAAAAAATATATATATTATTTTATATATATATATAAAATTATATTATATAATATTATATAAAATTTATATATATATATATAAA
>NC_061832.1:4418438-4420938 GCF_019202785.1 Penaeus chinensis
ACTGAGGTTCGCCGCTCTGTCAGATGGTGGTGGATGGATATGCTCTGTGGCTCTGCAAATCAATGGTGGACTTCGGTGGTTGCTAGTGGGTTGTTAGGTTGCGTCCGAGTGGTTGCTGTTGGTTGTTTTGGTGGTAGTTATCCCGTGGTTTAAAAAAGGGTGATACAGACGTACAAAGGGGTGTAAGTTTTTCCGTGGTTTAAAAAAGGGTGATACAGACGTACAAAGGGGTGTAAGTTTTTCCGTGGTTTAAAAAAATGGAGATAAAAACAAGTAGATGGACAGAGAGACATATCAGAGCATAAAGGTTGCATGGTAGTTTATAACAGTTGTCATGTGATTTTGATGGTCGTGATTTTATGACAGTTGACCTGAAGTTTGAATGGCTGTTAGGTTGTTCTGTGGTGGTTGTGTTGGTTTTCATGTAGTATTCTGCGATTTCAATGGATTGTATGGTAGTTACTGATAGATGGAATGTGAACTAGATGGTAGTTGATGCTTCGTAATCTTTCTTCTACGTCGTTTAAGATTTGGTTTGTAGTTATAATAAGTTTAGGAATATTTAAGTGGTTGATTGAATAATTCTGGTTTATGTGCGTAGCTGATTGGCGATTGGGATTGGTCGTATAGTAGCTCTGATCGATATTGTCAGTTTCTTGATCACAGTCAATACTGTGAGTATCTGAAGTGATTGTATAAGGCGATATCTGACTTTTTTTTAACCATTTCCGAAACTTATAGGGAATTATTGCCGTTATGTACAAATAATGCTCTTAGTTGACGATGACAACAACAACGATGTAATGATGATGGTGGTGATAATAATGGTGATGATAATAAAAGATAAACACTTCAAAATCAGCTACACAGCGTTATAACACGATAGTCTACCAACCCACAACTTTCCAGGTAAGGGAGAAATAAAAACCACGCTGGTACAAGATTTCGAAGTGGGCGTCGGGATGGGCGTCTTTAAGAGCCAGGATAATCCCTTCACGTGGGCGTGGGAGCGAAAGGGGAGAGAATGGGTTGTTTGACAGATAGCTATCATGAACTCGGGGCGAGGTGTTCGGGCCCAGTGATGGGTGAACGAGTGTTGCTTGGTATTGGTGCGTGGCTGTGTGCTCTGTTTATTCGTGTGTCGGCCTCTGTCTGCATATTGTCAGCTCTCTCTCTCTCTCTCTCTCGTTCTCTTTCGCTCTCTCTCTCTATGTATATATACATATGCATATAAACATATATATACATATATACATTTACACACACACACACACACACACACACACACACACACACATATATATATATATATATATATATATATATATATATATATATATATATATATATATATTGCGTACTGCACATGTAGATATACACAGAAAGTGATGTACATGCAAAAATGATAAGACACATACACACACATCTATTTATGCGAGTATTTGTGTACAATTATCTAATAAAAGAAGACAAAAAGAACTAGCATATCCCCAGAGGAGAGAGGGAGATGATAGGCAGTGAGAGGGGAAAAAATGAATAAGGGGATGGATAGAGAAAAGATAAAGAGAACGGAAGACAGAGCGAAAAACATGAGAAAGGGAGGAGGAAGGGGAGATTAAAAAGTAAAGGGAGAGAGACGTGGAAAGGATTAAGCAGGGTAAAGAAAGAAGGGAAGAGGAAGGAAGAGGAAACGAAAGGGGAAGAAGAGATAGAGAGTTAGTGTGAATGGAATGGTAGGGGGAAGAAGAAGAGGGGAGATAATTAGACAGCGAAGATGATAGGGGAGGGGAAGAGGAGAGAGAATGGTACAACGAAGGAGAAAGGGAAGGGGAAAGGAAGAATAAAGAGAAGGGGAAGAGGAAGGAGGAGATGAAAGAAGAAATACAAAAAAAAAAGAGCTATGGTTATGGCAGCGAAGGTGATTCAAACAAAACACTGTCTGTGACCAAACGCTTGCTTCTTGATGGAGGAGAAGGGCATTGCGTTAATGAACTCGGCCGATTGTGTGTCCATATGGCACGCAAAGCTTTTAGGCCTGGACGCCGAGTAGCCATAAAAAGACTCGCGGCCTCTTTGCTGACCAGACACGAGGGGGAGGAACTAACCACAGGTTTGTATGTGTGTATAGACATAGAAATAGATAGATGGATGGATATACATAGATATATCTAGGTTCATTGATGGAAAAAATAGACATATATGTGTTTATGTATATGTATATATACATATTTCATATATATATATATATATATATATATATATATATATATATATATATATATATATATATATATACACACACACACATTTACATATATATATATATATATATATATATATATATATATATATATATATACATACACACGTGTATGTGTGTGGGTTAAAGAGAGAGACAGAGAGAGAAACAGAGAAAGAGCCAAGAAATAAGCAGAGAGAAAAATCGTTTCCCAGCGCATAATCACGTGCTGTTCGCGGAGACGAGGTCTGAGGAAAGTGA
>NC_061832.1:4425938-4433438 GCF_019202785.1 Penaeus chinensis
TGAGAGAGAGAGATAGGGAGAAATAGACAGAAAAAAAATTAAAGCAAAGACAAACAACAACAAAAAAATAGTAAACAATATTAGTATGTTTTCCCTCCGGCTTGTCAGCCGAACACCGTACTATAAAACAAGTGTCAAAGATATATTATTTTTTTTATAGGCTCCGTTCAAACCGGATTTTCCATCAGTCAGTAACATTGATGCCAATTATGATAGCTGTAAAAACGTTACTATACATACATACATACATACACACACACACACACACACACACAAACATTTATATATATGTGTGTGTGTGTGCATGTGTGTGTATAATGATTTTATCTCTTTCTCTTTATATATATATATATATATATATATATATATATATATATATATATATATATATATATATATGCACACACACACACACACACACACACACACACACACACACACACACACACACACATACACACATACACACATACACACACACAAAAACACACAGACATATATATATATATATATATATATATATATATATATATATATATATATATATATATATATATATATGTATATATATACTGAGACCAGCTACGGATATTGTGTTTATCATCTCCCTTTGGGTTCTGTTCAGTAAATACAATGAGAAGGATCGTGCCTGTCTATTGTTTTGGATGGACTAGTCTCAGTTGTATTTAGAATTTTACTAAATTAGGCCAAATATCCGGTAGTTTGGAGGCTTTGCTAGCGTTCCCTCGTTCATTATTGACATGTGACCCTTAACACTGTTCCCGGACTTCCGGTTTTATTTCTTATCAAACGTGCAAACATATGCACTGCAACCAGTAACTAAGCCTAGCCCTTTTACTGTACAAATATCATCAAGACTATGGGCGGAGGAAAGGATATGAGTCAGGCAGATCTTCCTGCTATTGAAGTTTATCTCCAAGTAACGTCTCTAAGCCAACAGGAAATAGCCAAGAAAAGTGGGTGTTTTCAAAACTTCAGTTCCAAAAGAAAACTTTGAACCTAATGGAAGAGGAACGTGTGGAAGGTTTCCTCTCTCAGACAGAACAGAATGCTTGTTGATATGGATAAGCAAGGTCGCTCAAAGTCACCCAAGCAACTGGCTAATGACTGGAGGAACTATGACGTCGAGTGTAAGCCCTCTACAGTCAGATAAACGCTAAATGATATGGGATACTGTGTAGTCAGCCCAACTAAGGTGACAAGACTATCCGTAACCATGAGATGATGATACCTTAATATTTAGATCAAGTGATCATGTGAAGATGTTCCTGTGTTAATTGAATGTTAAAACCTCAATATTAAATGTACACAGGAAATTGAGTCCGATGGTTGCATACTTTTTTAGATATCAAAAGTTCACGTGATAACAATGCTTTCATTTCATCTACTTATAGAAGACCTACCTACACAGGCCTCACTAAAATTCAAATCTTATATCCCTACTAAAAGTATTCTGGAGTCAATCCTAAGATATATACATTTAAAATATCAAGGAATTATTAATTTTCACCAAGAAGTGGAATATATTGTAAACATCATTAAGATGAATGGTTTTCCGCTTAATTTCATTTATAACAACATCAAGAAAACTTTAAATAAGTTAGTATCTCATGAATCTACCCCTCATGTGTAATATTTTCAAAATTACCATATTTAGGCTCTTGAAGTCACATTTTGCAAAGGACACTGATTAGAATTGACCACAGTAATAAAGTGCAATAAAGTAAAAAAAAAAAAAAAAAAAAAAAAAACATCTTTTACACAACTAGTATGACTATCGGTAACTTTTCAAAATTAAAAGATGAAATCCCTAAACTTCTACGTTATGTATAAGTTCTCGTGTAATAATTGTATTGCTATCTGTGTGGGGAAAAACATCCCGCAATTTGTTTATGCGTATGGAAGAACACAAAGGTTTTTCATATAGAAATAAGGAATTAATCTTTCAAACACAACTAGGTCCTCAATCAGAAGTCATCCCCGAGAGAAAATTATCCTTTTTCGTATGATGATTATGAAATTCTTGATTCGTCTCAATCAGATTTAAACTTAAACGTTCTAGAAAGTCATCAGATCTGGCAATTGAAACGTAGCCTTAATGAATACTTTTCCTCCATTGACATTGGAATCTTGAATTAGTTTCCCTATAATTTATTCGTGTTTTTTTTTTCAATTTTGAATAGGTCCTTGCTTCCTCCATGAGGCTCAGATAGAAGAATTTTGGCTGCCTAGTTTCTTAGACTCTTTTACGGTTTGTATTTTATGCTCTCACTCCATTCACTAGCATCTATAGATTGCAACATATGTTTTAATTGGTACAATACAGTGTTAATTTGCCATAATAATTCATGATCTCTAAGATTCACTACCTATATGTATTGCATGATCCTTGATTTCATCATGATCTCTATAACTTTCTTACAAAGAAATGTCTGTGATATAATTTTGTAAATAACTATTTTGTATATTTATGTTTAAACTTTAGGATAATGTTCTGAATTCTCTCTACATTTTTTTACACACTGAGGATGAGTGTTGCACACTGGAAACGTTTGTGTTTTAAATAAAAAAGAAGTTACGATGTTTTTGATAACTCTGGTCATGAAATTTATTATTTTACTCCACTTCTCCACTGGAAGTTCCACAGCTGTTTATATATGTGTGTGTGAATACATACATACATACATACATACATACATATATATATATATATATATATATATATATATATGTATATACAAATATATAAATATATATATATATATATATATATATATGTATATATATATATATATATATATATATATATATATATATATATATATATATATATATATATATATATATATACACATACACATTCACACACACTCAAACAAATTGTGTGTGTGGTGAGAAGTTTAGACATTTCGCTCAACAGGATATTAGCTTAAATCAAGTCCCCAAAACTCCGCGTAAATCAGTCTGTGAACAGTAGGACCTGGCTCCCTTCGCCTCGCTCTATTCATTTATACCGAACTTTTAGATTATACGTAGATTATTTTCCCTGCTCTAATATATTCATTAATTTGCGACTTTTGTAATGTCCAACACAGCTAATACTTTATACGCCTGAGCGCTGGGGGAAGAGGGAGAGAGAGGGAAAGGAGGGGAAGAGATAGGAAGAGGAAGGGAAAGGTAGGAGGAGAAGGAGGGGAAGAGGAAGGGAAAGGTAGGAGGAGCAGGAGGAGAAAAAGATAAGGCAAGAATGGGCGGAGGAAGAGGAGGGGAAAGAGAAGACAGGAGGAGTGGGAAAAGGAGATGAGGGAAAAGGAGGAGATAGAGAGAAAGTAGCGCAGAGAAGAGGAGGAGGAGAAAGGGAAGAAGAAAGAGGAGCTGAAGGAGGGGGGTGCGAAGAGGGAAGAGGAAAAGAAGTAAGAGAAAACGACGTGGAAAGAGAAATGTGGGCATGGAGGAAAGAGAATAAGAGAAGGAATAACTTTTGGGAGGCAGGGGAGAGAAGAAGAAGAGAGAAAGGGGATGAAGAGGAAGGGAAGAGAAAGGAGGAGGAATGGTAGGAGAAAAAGGAGAGGAAGGAGGAGGAGAAGAGAAGGGTAGGGGAGATAGGGAGGCAGAGGTGGTGGGGTAGGGGGCTGCCATAATACAAAACCGAGCCTCGCATCATAATTAAAGCAAGAATTTAAATGTAGCAAGGTTTCTTGGATGTGGGCTCGGGTGTGGGGTTGGGCGGGGGTTAGGGGGTGGTGGTAAGCGAGATGCATTCACCTGCAACTTTGCAAGAAGCTAGAATGAACATCTGTAATTCAGGTCTTTCATTCTGAAGAATTCAGTGCGGTATGAAGGAAGCCTTCTTAAGGAATCTTAATGCTCTCTCTCTCTCGCTCTCTCTCTCTCTCGCTCTCTCTCTCTCTCTCTCTCTCTCTCTCTCTCTCTCTCTCTCTCTCTCTCTCTCTCTCTCTCTCTCTCTCTCTCACTCTCGCTCTCTCTCTCTCGCTCTCTCTCTCTCTCTCGCTCTCTCTCTCTCTCTCTCTCTCGCTCTCTCTCTCCTTCTTTCTCTCTCCCTCTCTCTCCTCTTTTTTCTCTTTCTCCTCTTGCTCCCCTCCTTCATTACCTGAGTATGTGCGTTCACGTGCGAGCGTGTATTGCAAGCATATATGCATGAAAGCACATTCACTGCTCAAGGAAAGGAGAGAAAGGGGGAAGGGAAAGGGGGCGGATAGACAGGGGGGGGGGGGGAGATGCCGAAAAAAGAGGATTCTGCAGACGGCGAAGATGATCATGTGATATCACGTTGATTATGAAGCCACGCAAAGCATGATCTCTTTGATTAATTTTGAAAAGATTTTCTGAACCTCCACCTCCCTCCCTTTTAACCCTCACCCCCCACCCCCCTTCCTCCTTCACCCTTTCCCCTTCCCCTTTCCCCAAGACCTCCAGCGCCTTCCATTTCGAAAGTTTCCCTGGATAATATGAGTGAAAAGGGAAAAAGCAAAAGGTATATTTCCCGATAGATCATTAGTGATGGCTTAACATGCGAAGCCATTGAGCTTTAAGATATACGTGGAATTTTCGTGATGATTAATTCATGTTCTCAGCTGGGATTCTTTGATGCTTCTTTGTGTGTGTGTGTAAGACTGTCTCTGTGCGTTTATGTGTATGTGAGTGTGTGAGTGTGAGTGAGGCTGTCTCTGTACGTTTATGTATATGTGTATGTGTGTGCGAGTGTGTTCAGTGATGAGTGCAATTTTCCTAGTTTGCTATTCTCAAGTTAAATATATTTATATTTTCTTGTTCTTTACCGTGGATTCTTCGAAACTTCTACTGATTCCGACAAAGATAAACACGCACACTCTAAAGGATGATAGTAATAATGATTAAATGATAATACTAATGATAACATTGATGAGGATGATAATGATGATATATAATAAGAAAATAAGATAATAAGATAATAATGATAATAACAATAACAATAATAGAATCTACAACAAAAATGATGATAATAATATCAATAACAAAAAGATCAATAATGATAATGATAAATATAGTAATAACTGATATATAAATACTACTACTACTACTAATGATAATAATAACACTCAAAATAATAGTAATAATGATATTCCTAATAATACTCATTATAATGATAATGATAACAATAATGATGATAATAATATTAGTAACAATGACAACAATTATGATGATGATAATGATAACAATATTATAACAATAAAGACAGAATAAGAATATCAATGATAAGAATATCTATAATAATGATAACAATGTATGCACACACACACACACACACACACCCACACCCACACACACACACACACACACACACACACACACACACACACACACACACACATATATATATATATATATATATATATATATATATATATACATATATATAATTATATAGAGATATTTATATATACATACATATTCAAATGCACATACATATATATACATACAAATACATGTATATACATAAAGGAATAAATATGTGTATATATACATGTTTATATATATACATATATAAATATAAAAATATAATATACATATAGTATATTACATATATGTATTTATATACATATATACATACTTATTTATAAATACTTATATATATACATATATATGTGTATATATACATATGTATATAAGTATATGTATATATATGCATATATACATTATATACACATATGTATATATATAATATTGTATATATACATATGTGTATATATAATATTGTATGTATACAAATATATAAATACATATGTATATATGTATATATATATATATATATATATATATATATATATATATATATTCATATATACATTACATACACATGTGTATATATACATATGTATATATATAATATATGTACATATATAAGTATACATTATATATACATATGTATACATATACATATGTATATATATGTATATACACATATATGTATCTGTTTATATATAGATATATACATATATGAATATGTATGTATACATATATATACATATAAATCTACCTACATACATATATACGCACTCTTGCACATAAACAAATGCCAGCTAAAAAGATAAATCACTCTACAGAAACATGAAACGGAAACTGTCGATAGCACATCAAGGGCGGGCCATCAGCAACAGAACAGAGCAAATGGAAGCAGAGGCTGGAGTATGTTTTCCCCAATGGATATCCCAGTGTGACGTGAATGTGCAGCCGAGTGTGGCGAAAATACCTTTGTTGACATATTGGCAGGAAACACACGTGCAGGGGACAAGGCGAACATGTGTGAATATTTTAAGGGAGGAAAGAATGAGGAAATGCACGATTCATTGTGATGCTCTATCGAGATGGAAGGAGAGTTAGGTCAAGAATAAATAAATGATTTATTGTTTATTAGTTTTATTACGTCGGAGGAAATTAAAAGTATTTCCTCTCATACAAACACACACATGAAAGCACATATCTACACAAAGCATGATATACAGTGTGTGTAAAGACAAGCAATATATATATGTATGTATGTATGTGTGTGTGTGTGTGTGTGTGTGTGTGTGTGTGTGTGTGTGTGTGTGTGTGTGTGTGTGTGTGTGTGCATGTGTGTGCGTGTGCGTAATATATATCATATGTATACATATTATCAGGGGTTATGACTCCTCTATAACATCTTAGATTTTTCGGATACTTTGGCGTTAAGGGCATACGAGTATACATAAAACATCAAGTTAACCAAAAATATAATTATATTTTTAAATAATGTGCAGTTATTTCACAAATAAAATAAGTGAAATGCAGCCGTAAGACCGGACAGTAGATTTGGTTTCTTGAAATACTTGTTCATCGGGAACACTGGTAAGCCACGGCAAGTATTGTTAACTTGATGGAGTGGAGACTGAAAATCACCCGATAACCTAACTTTGTATTTCACAAGCACTATTTTTCAATCATCAATACAATATAAATGTAGTTTTAAAATAAGCATAACTACTTACATGTGTAAGCAAGGCCACTACCGAACATTACCTAGGATCGAGCCTCCGAACCAACCTCAGATTCAGGGTTCGGTAGAGGTGAACCAAAGGGATTCGTTCACTACTCTTACAACACTCCTCACACCACACACAACAAAGGAACAATGTTTTTCAATAAGGAAAGTGAAACCAAAACCCTGTACATACCTACACACACACACACACACACACACACACACACACACACACACACACACATATATATATATATATATATATATATATATATATATATATGTATGTTAGTATATGCTTTATCTCTCTCTCTCTGTATATATATATATATATATATATATATATATATATATATATATATATATATATATATATATATATGTATATATATATATATTTATATATATGTATAAATATATGTATATATAAATATATGTGTGTATATATATTACATATGTGTGTGTGTGTGTATATACAT
>NC_061832.1:4438438-4443438 GCF_019202785.1 Penaeus chinensis
TTATTATTATTATTATTATTATTATTATTATTATTATTATTATTATCTTTATCATTATTATTATCAGTAGTAGTATTTTGATTTTTCCAATTGTTATTATTGTTATTATCATTATCATTATTATTACTCTTATTATCATTATCATCATCATTGTCATCATTATTTTCATTATTATTTATTCTCTTTTTATAATTGTTTTTATTCTTATTATCACTATTATTATTATCTTTATCATTATTATTATCGTAATCATTATCATTATTATTATCATTTTCATTCTCAATTTTCCTAATTTCTTAACCTAATTGTTGTTGTTACTACTACTACTACTACTACTACTAGTACCATTAATCGAATAATTATCTTTTCTCCTGTCATTATTATCATCATTATTAGTATCACAGTTTTAATTATCATTAATATTTCTTTTAGCATAACCATCATCAATATAATCTATTGAAATACAATAAAAAGGTATGACTCAATATCACTTGTTATTACTAGCACATTCGTATTCATCAAATAAATCACTACTATAAATGCATTCAACGGCCTTTGACAGCTTCATAATAAATAATACTAACTGATTATTTTCTTTATTCATTTACTTATTTACTTATTTACTTAATGTTTTGCTAGCATCCTTATACACGTGGTCAGACGGGGTTTATATTTTATCAGTGGCGTAGTTGATCCACTGTGAATGGACTTACACTTCGCTTTGATCTCTCGATTTACCCGCTGAATGAGAATGTTATACAAGGACTCGGTTAGCGAGTGAAATGCAAGGCCCTGAAATAGTAATGATGAATGATTAAAATGGTAATGGTGATGGTAATGGTAATGATGAAGATGATAATAGTAATGTTGATTGATTGATGATGATGATAATGGTGATGATGATGATGATGTTGATGATGATGAAGATGATGATGATAATAATAATAATAGTATTGATGATGAGGATGATGATAATCATAATAATAGTAATAATGATAATAATAACAATAATGATAACGATAATAATAACGATAATAATCATAATTAAATCAATCAGTCCTTCCCTCCCCTACCCCCCCTCCTCCCAACCACCTACAGATCCTCCCTCACCTTCACCACAAATCTTCTCCACGACTTTCCTCTTCTCCCGCCTTCCAGTTCCACCCTCGGCCTCCTTCCTTCATTACATACCTTATCCTTTTCCCCATTATACCCTACCTCACTCCTGTGCACAACGTTACCTCATCCTCGCCTCTCTCACTTAGTCCCCAAGGCGTCCTCCCTTCGCTCTCCCTCTAATATATTCATTTCCAATTTTGTCAATCTTCGTCTTGTCACTCATGAGGAAAATCTCGGCTTCTTTAACTCTGTCACCTCTATCTCCAGTTCTTTTATTTTAAGTTATATTTAATTCAACTAAAATGTGGGCGTGTTTTTTTGTATACTTTCCTTAGGACGTCTTGAAGGAAACCGTCATATATCTAGTTCTTTTTCTAGGCAAGAAATCGTTCTGTTGCTTATAGAGTATTTCTTCTCCTTTTAGTCTTACTCCCAATATACTTTCCCAGAACTTCATTATATATATTTTTTTTTTTCTGAGGATACTGCAAGTTTGTACTTTTCAAGGCCTCGGGAATCTTGTTACTCCACAAGATATTTTTTAAAACAATCGCTTCATTTCCATGTCATCACACGTATGTCATATTCTCGCCATCTCTCTCACTTTCACAATCTCCAACCGTCTCTCTCTCTCTCTCTCTCTCTCTCTCTCTCTCTCTCTCTCTCCATCTCTCTCTCTCTCTCTCTTTCTCTCTCTCTCTCTCTCTCTCTCTCTCTCTCTCTCTCTCTCTCTCTCTCTCTCTCTCTCTCTCTCTCTCTCTCTCTCTCTCTCTCCCTCTCCCTCTCTCTCTCACACACACAAACACAATCTCCACGTCATCCAACCGTCTCTCTCGTTCACAATACACTCGCCCTACGTTTTCATGTGTCTCCTCTGTTACCTTAACCCTCTGCAGATCCTTTCTGTTCGACCTCTCTTTCTGATCCAGCGGTTAAAATTCCCCTTTTCCTTGGTGTTCAACCGCTGCCGTAGTTAGCTAAATACCTTTTTCTTAGACACCTCCCTTTCTCCCATTCCACTGCATCCTCTTCTACTATTTGGAAGCATTATTTGTGCTGTTCATGAGCGATTCACCTTATATAAGAAACAGCCAAAGCTCTTTTCTGCTGCACTTTGCCGTTGCAACAAAAACACGTCAGTCTGATAATTCTTTGATTTTTTCATGTAAGATTTTCATTCATTCGTCAATTGAATGTTCCAATATATGATTGCTATTATTCTAATCATGATAGACACATTAACAAGTCAAGTATTCTTCTTATACATTATTTATTTAGTGGAATGATATGCGAGGAAGTGCAGCAAAAACTAAAACTAAAAACATTTAGGTGCTCTTTAAACAGAATCTACAGCTTGAAATATTTTATGAATATGGGTCTTCGGTCTCGACTGATACAGTGTAGAAACCCAATTTTATGTTTCTCATATTTGATAGAATTTTAGCCGGATGATCTTTTTGGTGCGACCCTTCCTAATTATTCTTGCTTGTGACCGACACTGAAATAGCAGTGGTGTGGGCAACTCCGATAGTTTCATAATTAAAATGATACAGGTAATAATAGATAATGATGGTTATAATAGCATAGGTGTTTACAACAGCATAACAAGAACTGATGAAATGACAAAAAAAAAAAAAAAAAAAAAAAAAAAACGAATTAACGAGAAAGAAAGAAACCAGTAAACGAATAAATAAATAACTAAAGAAAAATGAACAAATAAAAGAAGAAATGAAGAAATAAACAAACAAACCAAGACAAAAATGAATTAAAGAGAAAGAAGCCTGATTTCTTGTTCTTCCATTTTTGGCCAATTTTTCGTTCTCGAGTTCTATTTCCAATAACTTTCGCTCAGTGATACTTATTGGAACGGAAACAGCTCATTGGAACTTCACTTGAAGTGCTCGTTTCTGTGACTACGAGTAGAGAGGCTTGCTTGTGTTAGAAACAGATATCGATTGTTTCTCTTTGTTGTAGTTTTTTTTTTCGAAAACAGATACCCCTTCTAGGAATATAAAAACAAATACAGGGGAGAAGGACAAGAAATGTTACACACACATATGAATGCATGCACGTATTCAGGCACAAACACGTTCGTATATGCGCACATTAAGAAATTATATTACCATAGACACCTACATCATACCTACATACACACACACACGCACACACGTACACACACATACACACACACACACACACATACATATATATATATGTGTGTGTGTGTGTGTGTGTATACACATATATATGTATGTATAAAATCGATGTTCTTAAATTCAACCGGTCCCCCCCCCCCCCCTCTTTCTCCTTCTCCTTCAACACCACAACCATCACTAATTCCCTCTCTTCTTACCCCTCCATTCCCCCCTCTTCCTCTTTTTTTCCCCTATCCTTCGTCTTCCTCCTCCCCCCTTTCCTCCCCCTCCTCCCCAACCCCCGTCCCACCCCCCTCCTTCCCTCCACCGACAAATAAAGAATAAAAGTCCATTTTTTTTAAAATTCTTTTCTCAATACAAGAACTTCCTGAACATCGGCCAATTATTCCTATTTTTCCCTGCCGTTTCCTGCCACTTCCCCTAATTTAAAGCCTATTTATCGGCGGCGATGCGGGGGATTTTATGGGCCGATGGGGTGGGAGGGGGGAGGGGGAGGGAGAGGGAGAAGGGGAATGTAAAGGGTGGGGGGGAAGGGGATAGGAGGGAAAGGGGAGGAGGGGAGGAAGGGAATGTTGGAGGTGGGAAGGAGGGGAAGGACTGGGGGGGGGGGGGAAGGGGAAGATAAAGGGTGGGGAGGAAAGGAGGAAGTGGGGAGGAGGGAGAGGTAAAGAGTGGGAAGGAGGGTATGATAAGGGGTGGGGAGGAGGGGAGGGAGTCGAGAGTAAGGTAAGGTAAGGGGGGAGACGGGAGAGGGTAGCGAGGGAAAAGTAAACGGGGGGTATGGAGTAGGTATGGATAATGGGGGGGGGGAGGGGGAGGATTAAGGGGTCTGGGTGGGGAGGGAGATGGGGGCGTTGATTAGGGACATGGGAGGGGGAGGAGGTAAGAATATTTTTAAAGGGAGGGGTGAAAAGGAGGGGAATTTGAGTGTGTGTGTGTGGAGAGGGTAGGGAAGGAGAAAAAGGAATGGGGGGGTGAGGGATGAAATGAGGTTAGTGGAGTAGGTCTGAGGGATATATATATATATTTATATATATATATATATATATATATATATATATACACATATATATTTATATGTATATTTATATCTATATGTATATATATGTATATATATATATATATATATATATATATATATATATATATACATATATATATGTATATATATATATATATCTATATATATATATATATATATATATATATATATATATATATATATGTAAATGTATATATGTATATATATATATATACATACATATATATAAATGTATGTATATATATATAAATATATATATATATATATATATATATATATATATATATATATATATATATATATATATATATATATATATATATATATATATATAAATATATATGTATATATATATATATATATATATATATATATATGTATATATATACATATATATATATATAAATATATATGTATATATATATATATATATATATATATATATATATATATGTATATATATATATATATATATATATATATATATATATATATATATATATATATATATATATGAATGCATATATATGATGCATATATATATGTGTATATATATATATATATATATATATATATATATATATATATATATATATATATATATATATGTTTAAATATACACATACATATATATGTGTACACACACACATATATATATATATATATATATATATATATATATA
>NC_061832.1:4470938-4475938 GCF_019202785.1 Penaeus chinensis
TTATTGTTATCGTTATGATTATCATTATTATTATTACCATCATTATTTTTATTATTATTATTATTGTTATTATTATTATTATTATTATTATTATTATCATTATTATTACTATTATTATTATTATTGTTGCTGTTGTTGTTGTTGCTGTTGTTGCTGTTATTTTTGCTGTTATTATTATTATCATCATCATCATTATTATTATTATAATAACAATAATAATAGTTATTAGCATTATCATTATTGTTATTGTTATTATTATTATTATTATTATTATTATTATTATTATTATTATTATTATCATTATCATTATCATTATCATTATCATTATCATCATCATTATCATTATCATTTTTAATAATTATTATATATTTTTTTAAATTATTATTATCATTATTATTATTATGATCATAATTATTATTATTATCATTATTATTATCATTATCATAATTATTATTATTATTATTATTATTATTATTATTATTATTATTATTATTATTATCGTCATTATCATCATGTTATTATTATCATCCTCATTATTATTATTATTATTATTATTATTATTATTATTATTATTATCATTATTATTATTATTATTATTATTATTATTAGCATTATTAGCATTATTATTATTATTATTATTATTATTATTGCAATTATTTTTATTATTATTATTATTATTATTATTATTATTATTATTATTATTATCATTGTCATTGGTATCATTATTATCATTATTATTATTATTATTATTGTTGTTGTTATCATTATTATTATTATTATTATTATTATTATTATTATCATTATTATTATTATTATTATCATTATCAGTATTATTATTATCATTATTGCCATTATATATATATATATATATTATTGTTATTATTTTTATCATTATCATCATCATCATTATTATCAATATAACAATAATAATTATTATTATTATTACCATAATCATTTTTATTATTATTATTGTTATTAATATCTTTTTCTTATAATTACTTTGAATATTGTCAGCATTATCACTGTTATAATCATTATAATCATTACTATTATTATTATTATTATTATTAGTTTTACTGTTGCGATTATAGCTATTATGATTATTATAGTCATTATCATTATTAACTTTATTATTACTGTTGTTATTGTTATCATTATTATTATCACTATTGTTATTACTAATATCTTGCCCTCATTATGAATGTTCATTTGTGAATTTGATCATTATCTTTCATAATGTTCATACTGTTATTGCTATTATCATTATAATTATTTTTTTCATTATCATAATGATAATTATAATCTTAATCTTGGTTTTCTTTCTAATTTTATATATATGATCATTCTCATTATCATTACTTTTGATGTTTTGTCATTGTTCTTGTAGGTGTCACTGCTATCATCATTATCATTGCTATTAGTTCTGTTGACTTTGGTTTTAGCATTATTTTCATTGTGATAGCGTGTTTTATTCTCATGGTGATATGAAGAGATAATGTGACTAGTTTCGAATAGCGGAGAGCACTTCCTGCTTTCTCGCTTACATCTGTTACCTAACATCCATAGACTTCTCCAGTGCCTCTTCGTGTCTATCCATGTTCACTGGGTGCCTTGCGGTCATACGCTAAATTGTAAAGGATCTTGAAGTTGCAGTAATTCCCAGAGACACGGAGTTACGGCCCGGCGGGGTTTGGACATCGCCTGGCCACATACCAAAGTCTGCTCCACAGCCCCCTAGATTCAATGGGGGCTTTGGATGCAGTCGTGGCCAGTATGCCTCCCCGCGGAGATAAGAGCTCTATCGGAGGTGAGAAGGGCTGGCCACAGCACAGTTAGTAAGCATACGTTCACCTATTGTTCCTCGAGCTGAAGCAACAGCTACCGTCGCCAGGGTATAGCTATTGCCATAAACTCTTACCAACTTATCCTCTCCACTCTTTGGGAGATAGCTGTCCTTGACGAGATATCCAAGTTGTACTGGATAATTTCACTGACTTTAGTGTGGTAATCTGGCTGAAGTTAAGCTGACTATGATATCTCTTAGGCTTTGTGCCTCCGGAACTTATGCTAGTGGCAAGAACTGTCCTGGTTTCAGCGCCATAACCTGCACCCAAGAGAGGTAACTGCATCCTCTGGTCATTCATCCAATGACCACCTTAGAGTGTTTCATTTGGACTGAATAACGGAGCAGGAGTTCCCTCAGAGGTTAGCCATGGCTATTTCTTATTAGTTCACAGTACTTAACAATATGACAAGCTCTGTAGTTCTGCTGTACGCCTTCAAAGACAAAAGGCTATAATGAGTATCATTGTAACATCATTAGTAGAAACATTTTAGGTGTATTGAATATATACAGACATTCACTGTTACATACATTCAACGCACTTAAATATGTCTAAAATACCTTGACGTTCGAATAGTTCATTTCCAACGATGATGCATTTTATCCTCGTGGTGGTGAAATGATGTACTATCGAAACATCACTTTTAAATATAAAGTTACACTTAATATGAACGCTCATATAACACTCTTTATATACATGCTTCTTCACAATTCTGTAAAGCTTTAAGTGTTATTTTCATTCCATTTCTCAACCGTTAGGATTTGCAATGACTGGCTTTTGTACTTAAACGCTAGCATATTTTATCATGGGCATATCGCTAATACATGTGCCAATGCCAAAGAACCTGAAAAAACTTCAGTGACTTACAGTACTTTTACTTTTAGCGCTTAAACGAAAGATAACGCAATCTTTGTAGAGACTGTCGGGTACCATAACATTACGTGTGAGTGGGTAGAATTTTGCCTGCTTGAAAGCGTCGCCTCACTACTCTGCGTCCGTCGTTTTCGCATTAAGACTTATACTGAAGGAGCAGATACGATGATCACAGAACATCCGGAGAAAAAAAAGGAGCTTTAGGTTGAAAAGGAATGAATATCTTCACAGTGCAAGAGGCGTATGTGAATGGCTTCGAATATATCTTCGTCATTAATATATGTGCTTATGAAGATATAATCGAAACCGGTCAAATAGATCCTTTACACTGAGAAGATATTCATTCTCATCCATACCTTTTCAACATTTGTCGCAATGAACAGTGGTCAAGGACAAACTAATGACCTCAACTGGCACATGAGCCATTAAAGATTTCTAGTCCCAGCTTCAGCATATCCATTAGCAGAGTAATGTCAGTTGTAGCATAATCAGCTTAATCAAATTCAATTGTTTATAATTTTGATAGGTATATAGTAATGTAGAGTTCATTGGTTATGCAGCTTTCAGTGAAAATATTATTTTGATAATGGCCCTTACTAATAGCGATTATCACTTATTGAAGTGGGATATCATTCAATAACATCAATTGAATTTCCTCCAAGTTCTAAACTATAACAACCCTCTCCTGGGTCGCTACGAAAAATATCGACACTTATAGATGTCTGGAAAAGCTTTTCGACACCCTACGTGTAATGTCCCATTTCGACACCTGACCATTATGGCAAACCGATTTAACGAATGGAATAGATTTCTAATGAAATTTGAAATTTCTTTTTCTTCTTTATCCTCACCTTCCCATCCTCCTTAATCCTTACCTACTTTTAGCTCTCCCCTTCTCTCCTCCTCATCGTATAGTGTACTTTATTTTTCTATCTCCCTGTTTTCTTTATTTTTCTATCTCCCTGTTTTCTTTATTTTTCTATCTCCCTGTTTTCTTTATTTTTCTCCCTCTTCCTTCTTTTTCTCTCTTCTCTTTCTTTTCTTCTTCCTTAACCCTGCTTCTCTTTTCATTTACCGCTCTTTTTCGATCTTTCCATGATTTTTCTTTGTCTCCTTATCATTCCCCTCTCTTTTTCGTCTATCTCCTTCTTTCCTTTCCTCCTTCTACTTGTTCCCTCTCTCTTCATTTCTAATTTTCCTCACGCAATCTGTCTTTCCTCATCCCCTCTTTCATCCCTCATTCTTCCTCCCTCCTCACCTTCCTCCATTCTTCTTCCTTCCTCTCCCTCCTCTAGTCCTTCCTCCATTCTCACTCCTCCATTCCTCCCCCTTTTTCTCCCCCGTTCATCGCTTCTCTCTCTTTTTCCTTCTCCATCCCCCCATCTTCTCCCTCGTACACTCCCCCATCTCCTCCTTTGTTCATCCCTTCTCTTTTCACCCTACCATTTCTTCTCTCTTCTCTCCTTCTCCCATTTATTCCCTATCTTCTCTCTCCCTGTCTTCTCCCTAATCGTTCCCATCTCCTCCTCCTCTTCAATTTTTCCCCCTGCTCCTCCTCCTACATTCCATCTCCCCTTTTCACTCCTCCGTCCATCCCCCCTATTTTAGTTCTTTTATTCCTCCCCTCTTTTCTCCTTTCCATCTCTTCTTTCCTCCTCTCCCTTCTCCATTCCATCTCCCCTTTTCACTCCTCCGTCCATCCCCCCTATTTTAGTTCTTTTATTCCTCCCCTCTTTTCTCCTTTCCATCTCTTCTTTCCTCCTCTCCCTTCTCCATTCCTTCCACTTCTTCTCCCTCCTCCATTCCTCCCCCATTTTCTCCTTTCCCCCCCTCTATATCCTCCTCCATTCCATCTCCCTTCTCTCCCTCACCTCCTTTCTCCCTCCCCCTCCTCTCCTTCCTTTATCCCCTCCCCCCTTTCCCTTCCTTCTTCCCTCTCCCTCTTCTTCATCCATTCCTCTCCCATTTCCATTCATCCCTGCTTTTTACCTCCCCCCGCCCTCTTCTCCCTCCTCCATTTCTTCCCCTCCTCCATTCCTTATCCGATTCGCATCTCCTCTATACGCCAGGTGACGCCTTGCTCTCCCATCCCCCCCCCCCCTCCCCTCTATCCTCCCGAACCCCACACACCCTTTCATTATTCATATCTGACACCCTGGGCCATTCATCTCACCCAAACAAATTACATGTTTCATCTCTGACAAAGGCTTATTTTTGGGTTGCCTCTTTTTTTTTGTTTGGAGGGGGGTGGGGTGAGCCTCAAGCTCCTCTCACCATGGTTGG
>NC_061832.1:4498438-4500938 GCF_019202785.1 Penaeus chinensis
ATTTTTGCGTTTTCTGTTGTTCTTTTGTTTTGTACTGTTTTTTTTATAGTGTTTTTTTTATGGTGTTTCGCTTTTTTATTTGGGGGGAGGAGGAGGGAGAGGGGGTATATGTTTTTGTTTTCTGGTGGTGCGTTTTGTTTTGGGGGGGTTGTGTGTGTGATTATTTTGTGTGTGTGTGTGTGTGTTTGTTTGTGTGTGTGTGGTTGTTTGTGTGTGTGTGTTTTTTTTTGTGCGTGGGTGTGTTTGTTTGTGTTTGTGTGTGAGTGTTTTTGTGTGTGTGTTTGTGTGTGTTTGTGTGTTTGTTTGTGTGTGTTTGTTTGTGTGTGTGTGTTTGTTTGTGTGTGTGTGTTTGTTTGTGTGTATGTGTGTGTTTGTTTGTGTGTGGGTGTGGGTGTTTCTGTGTGTGTGTGTTTTTCCTTTGAGTGTTAGTGTGTGTTTGTTTGTTTGTTTGTGTGTATGTGTGTGTTTGTTTTTGTGTGTGTGTTTGTTTGTGTGTGTGTGTTTGTTTGTTTGTGTGTGTGGATGAGTATGTTTGTGCGTGTTTGTTTGTTTGTGCGTGTGTGTTTGTTTGTTTGTGCGTGTGTGTTTGCTTGTGTGTGTGTGGATCAGTATATTTGTGTTTGTGTATGTTTGTTTGTTTGTGTGTGTGTGTTTGTTTGTGTGTGTGATTGTGTTTGTGTGTGAATGAGTATATGTGTGTGTGTTTGTGTGTGTGTTTGTTTGTGTGTGTGCATGAGTATGTTTGCGTTTGTTTCTTTGTTTGTGTGTTTGTTTGTGTGTGTTAATGAATATGTTTGTGTTTGTTTGTTTGTGTGTGAGTATGTTTGTGTTTGTGTGTGTGTGTGTGTGTGGAGTGAGTGTGCGTGTGTGTGTGTGTTTGTTTGTGTGTGTGTGTTTGTTTGTGTGTGTGTGTGGAGTGAGTGTGCTTGTGTGTGTTTGTTTGTTTGTGTGTGTGTGTGTTTGATTGTGTGTGTGTGTGTGTGTGTTTGAGTGTGTATATGCTTGCGTGTGTGTGCTTGCATGTCTTAATCCTTAATTAATGTGCACGTGCTATCATATAACAATACAAATCTCTCTGCAATACTTTTTTCATTATAACAAATGTTTATTTACATTAGGGCTGTGAGAAGATTTACAAATTACCTTGACGTGATTACAGAAGTGGCAGAGGGGGGGGGGGGTGAGGGGGGGAAGTGAAGACCCAAGAAGGGGAGAAGGTATTGAAATGAGAAAGAGAGAGAGAGAGAGAGAGAGAGAGAGGCAAACAGACAGACAGACAGACAGATAGAGAGAGACAGATAGACAGAGATGAGACTGCGATTTAGAAATGTATTTCTCTGGAAGCTCAGATTTCAACGTAAATATAAGCAAACAGAATTTGCATCACGTTCTATAAATCATGTATACCTTCAATAGAAGTTTGTCAACATAACTGCTTTGTGAGCGATGACCAATGCGAGAGAAATGGGCTGGTCCTTTATCACAGGAACGTGTTACAAAAAAAAAAAAAAAAAAAAAAAAAACATTATATTTTCATCCAGTTTTCTAATTTCCTTTCTTCTTCTTCTTCTTTTTCTTCTTCTTCTTTGCTGTCTTTCAATTTTCTTTTTCTTTTTTTAATTTATCTTCTTGCTCCTCTTTTTTCTTTCTTTCTTCTAATCTTTTCTACTCCTTCTCCTTCTCCTCCTCTACCATGATCACTGCTTTTTCCCCAGCCTTCTCCTTTCCCTCCCCTCTTCCTTATCTCCCTTCTTTCATTTATCCTTCTCATTCCCGCACCACATGTTCCCTCTCCTCTTCCTCCTATTCCAATCTCCCCCTCCCCTTCCTCCCTTTTTTATCTCATCTTTCTCTTCTTTCCAATTTTCTTAATTTCCCTTTTCCTCCTTCTCCTCCTCCGTGTCCAATATTTCTTCCTCCTCCCCTTTATCCTCCTCTTCCTCTTCATCTACCTTTTACTTCTCCTCCTTTGAGTCCTGTCCCTCTTCCTCTTTATCTTCCTTCCTTTTCCTTTTTTTTCTCTTCTTTTCCTTTCACTCTCTTTATTTACCTTCATTTCTATTCATATTTCTGGCAAAATCCGATAAGAAATGACAATAAAAGGAAATAACAAGAACAAACAGACAATAACAACAAAGAAAACTATAGCAATACAATTACAAAGACATATACTAAATAATGGCTAAAAGACACAGCAAAAAAATGAAGACAACAACAAAAGAAACAAAAACAAATCGTAACAAAGACTAAATAAAACATAACAAAAGCAAAAACAAACACAATAACAAGACAAAACGAAGACAATAACAAGACAAAACAAAGACAATAACAGAACAAAACAAAGACAATAACAAGAATAAATCAATACAATAAAAAGACAAAGTAAAGACAATAACAAGACAAAACAAAGAAAATGACAAACCAAAACATAGACAATAACAAGGCAAAACAAAGACAATAACAGTACAAAATATAGACAATAACAAAACAAAACAAAGGC
>NC_061832.1:4530938-4533438 GCF_019202785.1 Penaeus chinensis
TATATCTGTCTATCTCCTTTATCTATCCATTCACCTTTCTGCATATCTGTCTATCTATGTATCTATCTATGTATCTATCTATCTATCTATATATCAATTTCTCTATCTATTTATCTATCTATTTACTATCTGTCTAGACATGAAAACAAAATCAAGCACACCAGCGTCGCCACAACACAATAATAGGAAACCTTATCACCAATATGACTTGATAGAAGCAACATAACGGAGATACAATATCGCATGTTATATTGTTTTTGCTTTATATATATATATATATATATATATATATATATATATATATATATATATATATATATATATACATATGTATATATACATATATAAATGTGTGTATATATATATATATATATATATATATATATATATATATATATATATATATATATGTGTGTGTGTGTGTGTGTGTTTGTGTGAGTATGTGTGTGTGTGTGTGTGTGTGTGTGTGTGTGTGTGTGTGTGTGTGTGTGTGTGTGAATATAAGTATATACATATATACATACATATAGGTAGATTGATAGATAGATAGATAGATATATACTGATTTATAGATATATGTGTGTACATATACATGTATTTGTTTCCTTTAAATCCCAGAGGACGTACCCACTGAAAATATGTCACTGAATTCGACAACAGGAACATCTTTTTAATATAGTACTTCGTGTCAGTACTATATCAAATAGAAATACAAAAATAAAAGAAAAAACCCTGAGCATTCCATTAATCAAAACCAAACAAAATAAAGGACTTTCCGTATCCATGAAAGGATGTTACAATGTCAAATATGCTGATTCAGTAAACTGTTAAATGAACCCTTTGTATTTTCTCGTCACGGTGCATGTCCCCAGTACCCCAGTGGCTACTGTATTGTCCCAACTATCTGTATCTGTTATCTATATACATGGTACACCGACGTCGAAGTCAAAATGGTTCTCTGATACTAAAAGGGATAGATAAAAAAAATGAAGAATAGATAGATAGAATAGCACTACATTAATTAAAAATTAATGGGATATATATATATATATATATATATATATATATATATATATATATATATATATATATATATATATATATGTGTGTATATATATATATATATATATATATATATATATATATATATATATATATATATATATATATATATATGTATATACACCAGTGGATAAGTGCTCTGTCTGTATGTATGTTTTTTGTATATCTAGGTATGTGAGAAAATGTATGAATATACATACATACATACATACATACATACATATATAGATGCATAGACACTTAGACACATAGATATATAGAAAAACAAACCCTCGCATACACAGTATCTTCATGTGTGCTATAATCTGTCACTCCTCCAGCCTTTCATAAAGATATGAATGACAGTTCTAATTATTACCTTATCATCTGAGAGAATGAAGAGCTCTGAATAATTTGGTTTTAAGTCAATATCAAGCCTATAACCTCGATGTGTGATATAAATAATGACAGTCTGTGGTGTAATTCTACAGACATGCATTCACGTAGAGAAAAAAAGAGAGAGAAAGAGATAGACAGACAGACAGAGAGACAAACAGACAAACAGACAGAGAGACAGACACACAGACATACATACAGACAGACAAAGCAAGGAAGAGAGAAAGAGAAAGAGAGAGAGAGAGAGGGGGGGGGGGCAGACAGACAGACAGACAGACAGAGAAAGACTACAGGACAGCTAAACCATTAAAATAATATATAAAAGATAGCAAGAGTTACAGAAATGGAGAGTAGAGAGAAAGAGCATCAGAAATAGTGCATACATATCTATACATAGAGCTGCCAATAACCGAGCAATACGTAACCTGAATATATAGCATTAGCCCGACCATTAGTGCTACCTTATACAAATTACCCAGGGATAAATTCGGGGTATATTGGCATCTTGGAAGACGGACCTCACCGTTAAGCTCGGCTGAAGATCCTCGGCTCATTATCCGCAAAAGACGTATAACCCATTTGTGAGGATCTCATTATACAAGGCATCGCTGGGGCATCGGATTCAACATTTCCCATCGGTCTCAAAAATCTATCGGTCTCAAAAAAATCTATCGGTCTCAAAAGATTCAACATTTTCTATCGGTTTCAAAAGGGGAGGGGAGTCGGGGTGGGGTTGGGGGTGAATGGGGAAAGAGAGGGGGTAAAGAGGGGATGAGGGGTGGGGGAAAGGGGAGGGGGGAGGAGGGAGATGATGGGAGAAGACGAGAGGAAGGAAGAAGAAAAAGATGGAAGGGGAGAGGGGTGTGAAACCGAGGACGAAGTGGAGGGAAAGGAGGGAGAGGAGAAAGAGGAGAGGAAGGGGGAAGAGTAGATCAGACAAAAGAGAAAAGGGAGGGAAAGATATAATGGGAAAAGGAAATGAGGAAGAGGATAAGAGATGGAAGAAAGAGATGAAAGAAACGAGGGAAGAGAAGAGAAAAACGAAATAGAGATGATAGGAGGA
>NC_061832.1:4573438-4588438 GCF_019202785.1 Penaeus chinensis
TGTGCCCTCATTACATAAACTAAAGGCCGAATTCCTCACATATAAGTTACTGAGTTAATCAGTCGGCGTTTCACCCGGGTCGGCGCCTCATTAGCTCGCCTTTGACGCTATTACAGGTAGGCGTACATCACCGTCTACATGATAGATGTAATTAAACCTCTACATTCCATTTCGTCCTAGCTCTCACACCTCCATCCTATCCTAGGCTCTGGCAATGCACGCACGGACGCATATGCACATACATCCGCGCACATATACGTACACAGCTCCGTGGATAGATACGTACATAGCCTCGTGTACAGATACGGACACAGCCCTGTGAATAGAAATATACATAGTCACGTGCACAGGTACGTACATAGCCCCGTGTGCAAAAACATACACAGTCCCGTGCATAGATACGTACACAGCCAAGTGGACAGATACGTACACAGCCAAGTGGACAGATACGTACACAGCCACGTGGACAGATACGCACACACCTCCGTACACATATACGTACACAGCCCTATACATAGATACATAAACAGTCCCGTTCACAGATATGCAAAGACACAGATACGCACACAGCCCGTACACAGATACGTACGTGCACATCGTGTGTGTAGCTGAGACATTAATACTCGAAGCTGCTGAAGGTCGTAGGGCGGACAGACGCAAATGTAATATCAGTGTTTTTCTTTCTTTCTTTCTCTTTCTTTCTTTTCTTTTTATATGAATGTTCTCCATAACTTGGAGTTTTACAAGTTGACCGGTACCATACCACTGCAAACACGTATATCTATCTATCGATCTATCTATCTATATGTCCTGTCAGTCTATCTATATCAATCCATCTATCTATCTATGTCTGTCTGTTTATCCATCGATTTATCTATCTATCAATCTATCCATCCACCCATCTCTCTATCTATCTTTTTCTTTATATATCTCTATCTACCTATCTTTATATACCTATATATCACTACATATATATCAGCCAATCAATCCATAATTATATTTATCTATCTGCCCATCCATATATTTATTTATTAGTGTCTGTGTGTGTGTGTGTGTGTGTGTGTGTGTGTGTGTGTGTGTGTGTGTGTGTGTGTGTGTGTGTGTGTGCGTGCGTGTGCGTGTGCGTCCGTGTGTGTGTCTGTGTTGTATGTATGGAATTATAAAATATGTATCCATCTATACTACAGAGCAGCAACCTGTATCCAGTGTGTATCAGATATTTATTCAGATTGATATGAATGTACTGAAAATTAAATTAATATGTATTGTGTGAGTAAATTTCAATAATGATGGTTTTATTGGAATATTCAAAATGCCGTTATTTCCACACTGATATAGTTTAGCGATGATGATGATGTTGATGATGACGAAATACTAATCATAGGAAGAATAATAGCAAGAATAGTAACAAGTGTTATCCTACACATTTAGGTACATCAATATAACCCCTTTTCCCAAACAAAAATAACTATAATAAAACTCAAAGAAATTCAGGTTGAAAATGTATATTACGGAATTTCAAAGCAAATGTTACAGGTTGGGTTTCCTCGGAACTCGAAGACAATGGTTGAAACAATTAAGAGGAAATTTAGCAAAAGTTAATAAATAAACAAGAACATAGATAAAAAGAGTGTCCTACCTAGTTTCATTAAACCCAAAAACGTGCCTTCAATAGCACAATCTGTATAAATATGCATAGATATACAAACAAGTTCCGAAAAAGTCAAATAATCTAAGATACGAAAACGAGCCCCCTTTAAATAAACAAAAAAATCGCAAAGGACGCAGACCCACCTAACTGCAATCGAACGCAATGCAACGGCTGACATTCGGAAAAGTTCAATAATGTCTTTCGAACATCCGGACTATCCGAGTAGAATCAGAACTTTAGCATAAGCAGGTGATTCCTAAACCTTTCCTTGCTTTCCGATACAGCTTTACGGGGTCGAGTAGCGCTGAGTCGACAGTCTTCTGTGCAAAGCCACTGTGGAAAGGGCGTGGGAGGTCGTTTAGTCGGTGTGTGTCGTTTGAGGAAGTCTTATTTAACCCCGTCTGTGAGGAGGTTCTATCGCCTTTGTCATTTCTTAGGGATGGGGAGGTAGACGCGGGTGTTTGGGCTGATGGTTTGTCTTTGTTTTCGATCTCTCTTTCTCTCGTTTATTTATCTATCTGTTTTTTGGTCTATTTATCTATTGGTCTATATATATCTGCATATCTGTATGTCTATTTATCTCTCGATTAATCTTTCTCCTCATTTCTATCTTTTTCTATACACTCTTTTTTCCCGTCTACTTGTCTCATTCTCAGTCTCTATCTGTCTGTCTGTCGCCTCTCTCTCTCTCTCTCTCTCTCTCTCTCTCTCTCTCTCTCTCTCTCTCTCTCTCTCTCTCTCTCTCTCTCTCTCTCTCTCCTTCTCCCTCCCTTCGTCTTCATTTAAACTCCCCCCCTCCATCCATTCATCCTCTCATTTTATCCTTCTCTACTTCCTTTTCTCCTATCATCCATTCTCTCCCCAAATATATCTATTCATCCCTGCCTCCCTCCTTTCATCCAACCCCTCATCCCTCCATCCATCCATCTCGCTCTCTCTATCTCCCTCCCTCCTCCCATCTCTTTCTTCCTACCTCCTTCCATCTCTTTCTTCCTACCTACCTCCCTCCCTCCCTCCCTCCTTCCCTTTATCCCTCCACCCACCTCTCCGTGGTCCAGCGGGGATGAAACATTCACAAAAGTGCTGACCACGATTCTCATGTCTCCATAGGCGTCAGGGAGGAAAACGTATTGTAATGTAACACGTAAACAGGAACGAGATCGTAGAAGTTGATGTAGGAATGTATCAGAGTGTTGGATGAGGAGGGTTTGGTATGTATGGGCAGAGGGTGGGGTTGGTATGGGCAGAGAGGGAATGGGTTTGTATCTGTGTTGGAAAAGGAGGGCAAAGGGTATTGGTATTATGATTTTTATCTTTGTTATGTTTATCAGTGTCATTCCCATTAACAGTCTCACCATTATTATAATTATTTTATTATTATTAGCATTATTACACTTATTATTATTATTATATTATCATTTAAAGTTTATATTACTATTATCACTATCATCATAATCATTATTACTACTATTATCATCATCAATATTAGTAGTAGTATCATTATTAATTTTTTTAATAAATTTTATCATTATTAATGTTATTATTATTATTACTATTATTATTTTTATCATTATCATATAATCATCATTATTACTAATATTACTATTATCATTACAATTATAATAATTTTCATTACTATCATTATCATCATCATCATTATGATTCCCACACTTTTTTACTACTACTGGCATCATTTCAATAAATATGAAATAACCAAAAGCTTATATAAACCAAATATACATATACAGTAACCTTTACAATGCAGAAGGAAAATGATCCCTTGTATATTTCATATACTTGAAGATATGGATACCATCACTTGTATATTGTATGTACTGCATATTAGTATTGCGCAATCACATTATGTTTTATATCATGTAATGGCACTGTAGATAATGTTATGGTCCCATATAAATGATATATGTAACTATTATCATGGGGGCACGAGCTACAGAATTAAGTGCATAAATGGAGCACGTTCCTACTACAGTATTAGAGCTAATCCTCCTAATGCACTTCATTGATATGTATTCGTCAAAGTTTATTTCTCACAGTCGAATTATATTCAGTAGTTATTCACAATATTTTTTTTTTTTTTCGTTTTTATAAGCAAATTTACGAATGTCGTTACAACTTTTAATTGGCAAACGTGTGGTGTTTTAGCTACCCGTAAAAGATAGACATTCACATTATCAATGAACCACTTATTCCCGGCAATAAACTAGAGCCAAGGCATCAAACTCAAAACACATCGGGGGCCAATTTTCATCTCGGCTCCTATCTTGAGGGCCACAAAGATACCACAACTCGCTTCGCAACATTACATTACAAAGAGAAAGGAAAAATTGTCTGATATTACGCATGTGTATGGTGTTCATTTTACTTTTTACCTTTTTTATTTTGACACTAACCGTAGCAAATGGCATCAAAGTGCATGCAGTGAACATGGGTTGCTAAAATTCTAATTTGGTTTGTTATATTTTAACTTAATATACACAGAAGCGTATACGGACCGTTAATACTAACACTTAACTAGCTAAGGCTGGCTGCAAAGCTTCAGGCGACCTTACAAGGCCAAGCAACAATTATTAACTTTGAATGGTATGATTTGATTACGTTGTACCCTGTTTTCCGTCAGTCTTGCATCTCTTACTAATAAGATACAAGACACACTTTCCAATGATTCTTAGCAGACCAAACCCATCTGGATAGCAGACTTTTACTAAGACTTTGTGGTCTCTTGTGCAACACTAATGTACCTTACGTCAATTCTAGGATTGCCGTCGTTCTCTGATCTACAAATTAGGGAATTAATAAACATCTTCGGGCACTGGAAAGTGCGGAATACATCGGAATGACTTGCCGTACAGTTGCTATTTACAATCTTCACCGCAACAGATCTGACATTAGGGGGAAGGACAAGCTGCCTCACGCGCAACAATTAATAGATTGCAGATATAACGGAAGATTGCAGATATGATATAACACTTCGTCTGTGAGCTCAAACTCATCTTAAAAAGCATGGAACACGATTAACTTCCTACACATCTTGTAAATGTGTTGTGCGAAACTGTTCGGGATCTATGCCGGACAAATCTATAGAGGCGACAGGCACATTCAATGCCCAGATACCTTCAACTGCCGCAATCGCATCTACAGCAATTGCAGGGTACCTAACTTCGGGTCCCTTCAACTTGTGACTAATTTATCAGTCAATTCTTCCAGGTGTGGTAACAGAAAATCGATGCAGAAACTAGGGAGTTGCCCTTTTTCTTCACAAGGACGAGAAGGGACGTCCAAGGTGATGCCTACTCTGCTACTTTAGTCTTGAGCACCTTCCTGCACTCTTCTTTGATCACCTTTTTAACAAACTTTGACAGCCTCCACTGGCATATCACTGTGAGTGCAGTATCACTTGTGGGAATGTTCTATTGAAGGTAAGGTGATGGGAGAATTGCTCATTTTCTTCATCTATGGTAGAAACATGAGTGGATTTCAATTGTGCAATAACCTCTACTCATATTAATATGCTAGCTGCAACTCTTTGGTCCTCTATTCTGGTTAGACAGGTGGCTTGATCAAAGCCCAGTCAAGGCAATCGGCTGGCCAAATATGGCTAGGGTCAAACAGGGCACTCAGTGTAAGGGAATTGTCTTTTTACCGAGACTTGATGATGTATTCTAATAAGAAACTATTAAAGGAGAATTTTCATGTAGTGGCAGTAAAACGTTTTAAGAAAGTTGATGGTTTGGAAAAGGCGACACCAGCTCTCCTTTCAACTTCTGAAATGCTTGTCCTTCAAGAATAAGTTTGTATGGTACCACCTCAAGATAAAGCCATTTGTGCCTAACCCTATGCAATGCTTCCACTGCCAGGGTTATGGGCATAGAACCAACACTTGCCGCTCTCTCCCAAGGAGTCCTTACGTCAAAAGCAGAGTGAATCTCTCTCTCAAATTGTATATCTAAAACATTCACGTGAGATCGTCATTAAACTGTAAAAAAAAAAAAAAAAAAAAGTAAAACAAAGTGGAAAATTGAAAAATCCAAGCCAAGAATTATAATCTAAATGAAAAAAAAAAGAGGAAAAATTGAGCCAAGATTCGTACATACAAGATTCAAATCGGCGTTGTGGGCATAAACCAACAAGCACATTCTAAACGCAAGATTTACAACACAAGACCGCCGAAAAAAATCCTGTCCCTTCCCAATCCCTGTTTCCTATCTGGGGCTGTGAAGAATAAGAAACCTTCCTAGCACTGGATCCACTCAGGCCCTGTACCCCTCTTAATCGCTGTGTTTCCCAAGTTGATCGCAGTATTTACTTATCCTTCCAATCGCCGTGTTTCCATATCGGGTGCTCTGCCCCGAAGTGATACTTCCTCCTGCCGTAGCGGAGAAGTTCACTTCTCTCCACCTCCACTCGATGATGTTCATGTGAACAGCTGTCTTAGTTTCAACGAAGTTTATCAAATATTGTACTGCATGATGGTTACACTCTTCGTGCTGCAGGTATTTCTGTGACTGTCAGCAATTATGTATTATTGTTGTACCCTACTATTTTTTTTTATTTAATTTTAGGATGCCGAGAAGAGTTTAAGCATCTCGGGAATTTATGGTGACACCCACTGCTCCTCTACTGTCACTTACCAAATTTGCGTGTATATTTCAACAATTTTACCAGTACCAACTACCTTTCTGATGCCTTCTTTAATACACACTTCTCGACAAAAGCTAGACTAGTCACACTCAGTTCTCTTTTGATAATTTATAATTCAAATAAAAGCAAATTTGTATCAGTGTCCAGGTGACTTTAACACTGGCATCTGACATGTTAAATGTCTATTCAGAGTGATCTGTCACATCTAAGATCTTTTTTTTTTTTTCTTTTCCGTAACGATTTCGCTCTTAGCAGGGATTTTAAAAGGTAAAAGATGTAAACATGGAAAATCCAACTCAAGAATTTCATTTTATACAATACAGAAAGTGGAAAATAGAAAAACCCGAGCCAGGATTCGACCACGGAGATTCGACACGGCGTTCCGCGAACCAGCGAGCGAACCCCGTTCTAAACGCGTTTGCGGCAGATTTGCCCAAATACCCACTGACCCTTCACCAATTTCGCCACTATTTCCGATTGGTCTTCCAAGCTCTAAGCAACCAGCACTTCCCGTCAAAGCCTGGACTAATCAATTCATATTCTGAGACCTGTAGATTAAGAATACATTTTTGACTCGTATCCAGATAAGTTTTAGTTTCGTTTCCAGAGAGCGCATTGTTCTTCTGTTTATCTCTAAAACATTATATCTAAAACTCTTTGTTTATCAAGTCTATAAGGCAGTCGCTGTCACACTTTTCACATTTTACATTTTCCAAAATTTTATTTGTGCTCTTGGCACAGTGTAATTACTCCTCCAAAATTATCACTATATTAATTTTAGATATCACCATAGCCACAATAGCACATATGGCAAAAAAGATATTCTGTTCTTGCTAAAAGAGGAAGAGAGAATGACCCGAGTCAGGAACCTATTTTTTTGTCTGCGCAGATCATTATTATATATCAGTGAGTGTAGTTTTTGCATATCTTTATGACAGCGCCCTTAGATTGTCCCTATTTTAGTGCGGTTGTTAAAGTAATATATACCCTATGCCATGTTACAATATGTTCAATTCATGACCCCCACCTACTAACCGTCCAGCAAGGGGCTGCACCCTCTGGACACCCATAGTATCAATACAATAATTTCTAAACAATATACCATTCTGGTCGAAAACCGTTTTTACCTTAAACGGATGGGGGATAAAGTATAGCTGCTGCTAACAGGAACTGGCAGAAATGCTTATTTGGCTTCGGAAAATGCGCCATGTAAATGACGCGGGCTAAATTGCCAACAAAGTGTTTCCGGCGGCCCTTTCAGCATCCTTCCGCCTCCGCTCGATATTGTTCGTCGGCACACCGGTGACAGGGTTAACAACTCGTAGATACTTATAGTGTCCTTTTCAAGGCAGCCGTATGCCTTCCAGAAACCTGACGTGATCATGATCCCTGAGGCTATTCGTTCCGTAATCATAGCTAAAAGTGTATTAGTTTCTTTACTTGAGGAATGAGAAATACATGTTTTGTTTCCCGACAAAAGCCTCCAAAAACCCCACTGCTCGTCAATTACGCTGCCCACATTATATTTTCTTTTACCATATTTTGACTCGTCTGTTTCAACAGTTTGTGATTCTCACCAAGTTTCACACTTCTATTTTCAAAAGACCAGGCAATTAACATAAAAGTTGCCTAGTCACAAATAGTTTTGTCAGAGGTCAAGATCATCTTGAGCACATAAAATCGTTCGCGTAAATTTAGATTGCAGATGTAAAAAAGGTATAAATGAGAATTAATATCTTCAGAATACCTTTTCTACATTTGTTAACGTGAATACAGTTCATAGATTGCGGAATAGTAAATGCGTGTCAATGTCTAATTTACATTTAGCTGAACCACTATCTTTGAATATTGATACAGCGAAGTTACACCTACAATTTCCCTTTCTTTTTAGTAGTGTATGATTGATCATACCTGAATTGTTTCGTGTTATAATCTATTCTGCTCATAATTCTACACTTTTGAATAATAGATTGGATCACTCAACAATCTGATTTATGCAAATATCATTGAGTTTCACAGAATTTGCACTGTATTGGCAGAAAAAAAAGAAGTAAATAGCCAAGATCACAGTCAGCACAAAACTTGCTGGTAACTGTCGAAAAATATTTAAGGGACTCAAATCCCTGGCATGAAGACGGTGATGCGCAAAAAGCTGTTATAAGAAAATGCAATTGAATTCATAACAAGCATAATTATAATTAGCATAATAATATTACGTAAATATAGATGTTCAAATATAGTGGAATAAGTAGGAAATAACACATTTTCTCAAGAGCGTAGTAACATACGAAATAGTTGACATGTCGCAGTAATGAGTTATGCGGTCAGTTTACGATTCGAGACCACATAGTGAACATGGAGAGCGACTGTTAAATGTCTCTTATAACCTCAATATGTGATTTTTTTTTCTTCACTTTTATGTGTTAATTACACCATATAGAATGGGTATATATATTTATCTTTAAGATAGAGTGTGCGCTTATATTCTCCTATTTAACCCATAACAGTAAACAGACCACATTTCAACAAAGCTAACTAAACTACGCACAAGAAACTAAACTACACTACATCAACGAAGAATCGGAAGGCTAATCACTAGGTCATATATAGGTCATCAGTACATAACCTGTGGGAGGTACGGCAGCCAGTGGGTGGAGAAGCTCAGGTTTTGTCAACCGCCTCTTCCGGAAGCCTGTGTCTCTCTGCCTGCCGGAAAGTCCTGCGAAGGTGGACGTAGGTATACCCGCACGGGCGGAGACGGTCGTTCGCATGGAAGAACCTTTATCCTGCGGGGCACGGGGGTACCAAAACCGCGACGTGGCACAGTGGCTGGGGCGTCGTGCCACTACACCTACACACCTATCTCTCCCTTGTTTTCCCTGTTCCTCTCTACTAATCCCCTCTCCCTATCCACCATGCGGACATACCCCTCCTTTACCCCCTTCTTTTTCCTTCCCTTGTTTTCGAATCCCTCTCCCCCAGTCAATTCATCTCCATTCCCCTCTTCGTCCTCCTCATTTCCCCCCTTTTCTTTTCCTTTACTTCCTCCTACCTTTTCCCCTTCGCTACCCCCTCTTGTAGTCTTATTTTCTTCCCCTTTCTCCTATGTCCTACCCAGTCCCCTCTACACATATCCTCCCTCCCTACCTCTTTTTCCCCCTATTATTTCCGTATCTCCCTCCCCCCCCCCCCCTTATGTCCGCAGTTCCCTCCCACATTTAATCCATCTCCCTTCCCCCTTTCCTCCCAAATAATTTCCCTTGCCTCCCTTATCTCCCCCTTCCCTTTCCTTTCCTTTCCCCCTTATTTCCAAATCCCCCCTTAAACTCCCACAACCCCCTTTCCTCTTCCCTTTTCTCCCTCCTTATTTCCTTTTCCCCCTCTCCCCTCTTCCTCTCCTCCCCTAATTACAGTCGGCAGGTCGAAAGCACTGGCCATTAATGTCCTAATGAGGTCAATTTAAGGAAAACGAGGCTAAATAAGCATCCCTGGAGAGGAAAGGGTGGATGGGGAAAGAGGGGTAGGATTGGGGTGGTAGATAGGGGAGATAGGGAGAAAGAGGGAGAGGGAAGGGTGATAGGGAGAGAGAGAGAGGGAAGTGAGGAGGGAAGGGGAGAAAGAGAGAGAGAGAGAAACAGAGAGATAGAGAAACAGAGAGATAGAGAAACAGAGAGATAGAGAAATGGACAGAGACAGAGAGAGGAGGGGGTGGAAGGGTGGGGAACAAAGAAGGGAAAGCGGGAGGTAAGTCGAGGTAATTTAAAGGACATAGAGGAGAGAGTGAGAATAGGGGAGCGAATGGGGAAGCATTTACGTGGCTATGAGTGAGGATATTTGGGAAACATTCTCAAGTAATTCTTGAGTGATTTAGCATCACCCCCCCCCCCCTCCCTCAAAAAAAAAAAAAAAAAAAGACACACAAGAAGTCACTGTTACCTTACTTCGGTATTGTGTATCATATTTTAAAAAGGAAAAAGAGAGAGAGAGAGAAAGAAAGAAAGAAAGCGACAGAAGAGGAGACAGAATGACATAAACACGTTTTTTTAATACGACAAACGTATTAATATAAACGGCAAATATACTTTCAGAATACGTTATAGGGAACAGAACAAGGTTTACACGCACTAGGCTTTTATTGGATGTATGTGGCTTAACGGATCAATTGTTAATATGAAGTGGATAGTCTTAGGAACTGTTTTGTTTTGATTGTATTTTACGGTAATATTTTTTGGGAGCCACTGTTTTTTATTCTTTTTATTTTAGTTTGTTTGTCGCCTTTTCTTTATCTGTTGCTTGTTTTACCTTTTCTGACTAAATATTTGTATGTCGGTTTGTGCGTGCATGTGGGCGTGTGCGTGTGTGTTTTGTATGTAAGTTTGCTTGCGTGTTTATGTTTCTGTGTAAATTTATGTTTGCGTATAAGTGTTTGTTTGTATATCTGTTACGTGTTTTGCTTGCAATTGTTTGTACGTTTGCTTTTGTGTACCACGTGTATGTTTATTTTATTTTATTTTAAAAACAAGTTACCTCTCGAAGCGAAACTAAACAATAGTTGTTGACATGGTTTTCACTCTGATGCTTCTTTCGTTATAATACTCGGCAAAATCCACTTTTCGTTTTATTTAACATTTCAAGGGGGATTTTTTATTCAAACACAAGTATTTTCGTAAAAAAATAAAGGGTAAATCTCTCTCTCTCTCTCTCTCTCTCTCTCTCTCTCTCTCTCTCTCTCTCTCTCTCTCTCTCTCTCTCTCTCTCTCTCTTTCAAAGGGTAAATGTCTCTCTCTCTTTCTCTCTCTCTCTCTCTCTCTCTCTCTCTCTCTCTCTCTCTCTCTCTCTCTCTCTCTCTCTCTCTCTCTCTCTCTCTCTCTCTCTCTTTCAAAGGGTAAATGTCTCTCTCTCTCTCTCTCTATCTATCTATCTATCTATCTATCTATCTATCTATCTATCTATCTATCGATCTCTCTCTCTCTCTGTCTGTCTGTCTTTATCTCTCTCTCTCTCTCTCTTTCCAGAGAGAGAGAGGCAGAAAGACAGACATAGAGAAAGTGACTTCGACCAAGACAGAGACAGAACGAGATAAAGGAAAAGAAGAAGTTAATCTTATCGACGATCCAGGAATACCTAACGATATCAAACGACATCAGATTCATCCATAAAGTCTATCAGTTCAAATCCTGCAAGGGCTGCAAGAGCGTAGGATCTGAAGGAGGAATATTATTGCAATAAGATACATTTGATGCAAATATAAACACAATAACGCATAGAATGTTCGGCACAGGGAAAAGTAACAATGATGATAAGGAAAGAGAGATAATGATGAAGATGATGACTTTGAAGATAAGATAATGATAAAGATCATAAAAAATGTTGGCGATGATAATGACATTGGGTTTGATGATGATATTTAGGATAAATTTAATGATGGTGATGATGGTGAAAATCGTGGTGATTAGGATGAGGATGGAGGTAACTAATGGTATTGTTAGTAATAATTCTAATGACGATAATGATAATGATAAAGAATAAAAGTGGTAACAATAAAAGTAATAACACTGATAAAAATAATAATATTGATAATAATAGTAATGATATTGATAAAAATAATAACAATGATAATGATAAAATTGATAAGAAATATATAATAATGATAATGAAAAAGTTATAATAATAATAATAATAATAATAATAATAATAATAATAATAATAATAATAATGGTAATAATAAAAAAACACAACTGAAATAATAATGATCATCATCATCATGACCATCATCACCATCATTATCATTAATATCATCATCACCGTTATCACCATGATAATTATAATGGTAATGATATTAATAATAACAATAATAAAATTAATAATATTTACAATTATTATTATCATCATCAAAAAAATATCTGTAATAATGATAATAATAAAATAACGATGAATATAATGAAAATATTCATAATACGGATGATAATTGTAACAATAATTTTAATGATAATAATAATAGTAATGTTGATAAAGATAATTTTGATAATAATAATGGTGATGATAAGTATGATAATGATAATGATAATACTACTACTACTACTACTAATAATAATAATAATAATAATGAAAATAATAATAATAATAATAGTAATAATGGCAAAAGAAATAATAACAACAGTAATAATAATAATGATAACAATAATAATAATAATAATAATAATAATTATACCAAAAGAAATAATAACAGTAATAATAGTAATAATGATAATAGTAAAAATATGGACAATGTAAACGCTGGAAAATGCATATCGTTTATTTGCTATAATAATCATGATTCATAGTAAGAATGTATTGTAATATTGAATATTTGGCACATTGGATATTAACTATGTGGCATATATGGAAGGGAAAATATGTAACATCTTAAGTTTTTTTTTTTTTTTTTTTTTTTTTTTTTTTTGTATTTAGCATTGAAACAGTGTTTTTATAAGTTTTGGTGATTAGAATTAAGGTATATCTTTGCTATGAAAGTCTGTATTAGTACAGAGCTGTAATATTTTTCTTTAAATGGAAATAATTAGAGTAAAGAAATAAGAAAACGTCAGGAGGGAGGAAGCCTTCTCACGGCCAGGAACAGATCTGCTGAATCTGAATGTGATATTTTTAAAGGCATGCAAATTAGGATACTGGACGTATGTAATATAAATATGAAAAGGTGCCAATTGCTATGGATAGTGTAGAGGAGATACGTCTTGGTGAGTAAATTTACACGTGTTTGGCATGTCCTCAAGCAAAGATTAAGCCAAAGTTAATGGATAATTCTATGCTGTTTTGATTTTGTATGATATTGAATGAAAAGACTAATGGAAAAAAAAAAAAATTCTGATGTGTTGGTCAATATTATGAAGGAAAAACAGTGCAGATAATAAGCTGATCTGTTTGACTAAGTTTCTTATGTTGTTATTGAAAGGTTATTTAGAAATTCTTCATCTTCATCTTCTTCTTCATCTTCTTCTTCTTCTCCTCCTCTTCCTTCTTCTTCCTCTTCTTCTTCTTCCCTTTCTCCTTCTTCTTCTTCTTTTTCTTTTACTTCTTACTCTTCTTCTTCTTTTTCATCACCATCATCTTTTTCTTCTTCTTCTTCTCCTCCTCCTCCTCCTCCTCCTTCTTCATCTTCATCTACTTCTTCATCATCATCTTTTTCTACTTCTTTTCGTCCTCCTCCTTCTTCTTCTTCTTCTTCTTCTTCTTCTTCTTCTTGTTCTTCTTCTCTTCTTCTTCTTCTTCTTCTTCTTCTTCTTCTTCTTCTTCTTCTTCTTCGTCGTCTTCTTCTTCTTCTTCTTCTCCTCCTCCTCCTCCTCCTCCTCCTTATAATTATTATTTTTCTTATTATTATTTTTCTTATTATTATTTTTCTTCATCATCATCATCATCATATTATTATTATTCATCTTCATCTCCTTCTTCTTCTTTTTCATCATCATCATCATCATTATTATTATCATTATTATCAATTTTATTATTATTATTATCATTATTATTATTATTATCATTATTATTATCTATCCTCCTCCTCCTCATCTTCTTCATCTTCTTTTTCTTCATCATCATCAGTATCATTATCATCATCATCATCTTCTTCTTCCTCTTTATCTTGTTTTTATTTTTTTTATTTTTCTTCATCTTCTTCGTCATCTTCTTCTTGTTATTATTATTCATCTTGTTTTTCTTCTTCTTCTTCATCTTCTTCTTTATCATCATCTTAGGTCACGGAGACAGAGACAGTGTCGAATCGTATAAGTATTTATATTGAGGTTAGATGAGGTAGATAGGATATGTGTTTATATAAAAAAAATAGATACAGATATTTCAGGATTATTAATTGATAAATATATAGGATATATAGGACAGATAGAGATAGATGGATATAGAAATACCAGTTATGGATAGTTGTATCGATAGATTGACAGATAGATACGGATATATGAACATAAACACACACACAAATACGTAAACACACACACACACACACACACACACACACACACACACACACACACACACACACACACACGTGGCACTCAGCACATTAATCCCTTGTGCCCGCAGTATCATATAAACATTAAGAAGACGCTATAAAAGGGTACGGTTACCAAATATCAGAGGTTACTGTTATATCGATAAATAATGATAATGACATTGGTCTTTTTTGTTAGAACTTTTGTTAGCGCTTTTGGTGTTTTAAATGTCTTTTTCTTTCTGTTAGTGTGTCTATATGTTAATGCCTTTGTCATTGTCTCTATCTCTCTCTCTCTCTCTCTCTCTCTCTCTCTCTCTCTCTCTCTCTCTCTCTCTCTCTCTCTCTCTCTCTCTCTCTCCTCTCCTCTCTCTCTCTCTCTCTCCCTCTCTCTCTCTCTCTCTCTCTCTCTCTCTCTCTCTCTCTCTCTCTCTCTCTCTCTCTCTCTCTCATTCATTTATTTTACTCTCTGTCTTTACACTTAAATGCATTGTACTTCTCCTATCTTAGAGATAAAATAAAAGTGAAAATGAAAATATCAAAAACAAAAGACGAATATTCACCAAAAATAATCGTTGGTGTTTTCCCTTGGATATTGCAAATGCGACCTCTTTGTACTTGCCTTAAATAAAAGAATGAGTGCAAGCAAGCGACAATGCAAATGACAGAAGCGCTTCTAATTATTGTCATC
>NC_061832.1:4595938-4598438 GCF_019202785.1 Penaeus chinensis
AAGAGACTGCGAGCAAAATGGTAATCATATTCCTTAAGAGAATTAGATTGTCCATTAATATTCATTTTTTTCCATTTAGTACTTATTGGTACTTTTCGGACTAATATATAAGACTATTTAAAAAAAATATAAGGACATCTTTGAACGTAAGACAAATATATACATATGTATATATATATATATATATATATATATATATATATATACATATATATATAAATATATATATATATATATATATATAAATATATATATATATATATATATATATATATATATATATATATACATATATATATAAATATATATATATATATATATATATAAATATATATATATATATATATATATATATATATATATATATATATATATAATTTACTGAATTGTTTTATCTATGTAATTATGAGTTCATATGTTTGAATAGTTTTACTTCGTTCTATACATTTGTCTAGTAAGAGTAAGTTATCACGTTACTATTATTAGACATAATAGATATACTAATAAAATTGTTACTTGAAATTGTCACGAATATAAAAAAAAAAAAAAAAAAAAATCCTTCAATAAAGTGATGCTAAATAGGAATACAAGAGAGAGAGAGAGAGAGAGAGAGAGAGAGAGAGAGAGAGAGAGAGAGAGAGAGAGAGAGAGAGAGAGAGAGAGAGACAAAGAGACCGAGACAGCGAAATAGACTTTTATATCAAAATATCTACCAAGATATGAAATTAAAGCCCTTTCCTGTGTGTCCTTCTTAATATCCTGTAAGTAATTCTTGTAAACATTATAAGATAAACCTATTTTAAAAGCGAGAAACATCTTGTGAACTCTGACTTTAACAACAGAAGGGCACTCAGTATATTTTTATATCACACAAAGGTCAGGTATACAGTTTATTTACCTCCATAGTGAGTGAATAAAAGAAAGGGTTACAAGGATTCCCAAATGGTCGGTGTTTGAGAGTGAAAGATAAATTGATATGTATAGGATTTGTGGAAGGGGAGAAATATGACACGAAGTAATAGAATGAAACAACGAAGAAAATATAGAGCGAGTAATGTCTCCGTTGAATATCGCTGGGACAGAGACTTAGACCCAAATATAATACTAACAATAATTATACTAAAAATGACAAGTGAAATGATAAATATCTGATTAAATAAATAAGAATATTCTTGAAATATGGAATTGAGTTAAATCATCTCCAAATACCAAAATGACACTACAGTACTATGCCATAACTGCAATTGAACAAAGGACATAAAACAAGTACAGGAGATTTTTTACTCAACTATTTTTTTCTATTAATAACATTAGACATGTTTATCTTACAAAAGCAGCAGGAAAAACGAAGAGATTATAAATTAGATTTTAACTACCTGAATTTGCGATTATACATTAGCTTACTCGAAAAAAAAAGTAAATTTCGTATTAGCTGAAGGATAAAGGAAACTTATAAAACCCTAAAATAAACCTGTATCTCACTGCCCCAGCTGGTAAAAAACATCTCACAATATCATTTGAAACTTGATTACGTAGTCAGAGAAAAATGTGAACTTTATAACCTACAGGATTTCTTTTTTTTTTTTTGGGGGGGGGGGGGCGGGGAATATTTAAGCTAGAAAGGACTATAAAAATGTCCTTTGAGAACAGTAATTATTATTCTAAGTAATATAAAAGTTATATTTATGGAGGAACCTAAAGTGATAAAACAACCAATCGTACTTAAAATAGACTGCAGCTTGCTTATGCATTACAAATCAATATGAAGCAATGTAGATGATCATACCTTAAGAACACATTACAAGTCAACAAAACAGGAACATGGCTAAAGCAGAACATCTTAATCCTTGAACAGAAAGTTTGTTCCATGAGGTATTAAAACAAAAACAAAAAAAAAACAAAAAAAAACGTACAGTTGGTTAAGAGATATGGAAACTAAACTGATGTATTTATTCTGAAAGATGAATATGAATTCTTTCTTTGATTCCAATTGCCTGCATATGAAGGTGTATCGTATTATTTTTAAGTTTAATTTTGGTAACTATTATTATTATCAGATAGCACCAGACTTTTTAAGAAAGAAAATGCATAAGAAGAAATACAGGACAAAACAAAACAAGAAACACGTGCAAGAATTGGATAATTTTTCTTCTTGATTCTTACGAATTCATAATAGAAAACTGTAAAAATTAAGTACCATAACTACCATGCGAAATTCTTTAAGGATATCCCAAAACCTCTCCAACACTAATATTAAGACGTGTGTGTATATATTAACTCATTTCAAAAACTGATTATTCCAAAACAACCACAATTCACAAACAAACCTTTCATATCCGGACAGACAAAACCAAACTCCCAAACAGAATACAAAGAAAATTACGAGAAACTACGAGAGCCGTCCGTCTCAGGTGCAAGAAACACGCCATGCACTCATAAAGTCAACGAACACGTAGACAGGACGCACGTAAATTTTGCAGTAGACGACCATCACGTGAAT
>NC_061832.1:4645938-4658438 GCF_019202785.1 Penaeus chinensis
AATTGGATACTTTTTTATGCCGATAGATCAAAGGTGGTGATACTTGACGACAAAGAAAATGGGGTCTTTGGGTTTAAACAAATTTAGCCATAGAATTAGTCACAAAGAAGTCTTTGATATAAATCTACAAAATTGTGGTCAGTAATATTATCACTGTTTTCATTATCTATAAAATGACAGTTGCAATCAATACTACAGGAATTCCTAGCCATACGATCAATCGGTGCATGACTGTTCGATTTTAACTCTTTGTGCCGGGATGTCACGACGTATTTTAGTTTATTGATCGAGTTATCCTATTTATAAGGAAGCAATTTACCTTTTCCCTTGATTTTCGTTTTTTTTTTATGATACTAGTATTATATGACATTATAATAATCAAAATGACATTGATATTAATAATAGTATTAACTGTAAAAGTATTAAAAAAGGAAGAAAAACATTTTTCCAGAAATTCATTGAAGAGCGAAATCGGGCGAGATCACTCATTGACTTTTCGGTGGTTGTGTACTTGTGGAGCCAACTATATGCAAGCCGAAATTCGGTACCAATGCCCGCGTTCAAAGGCTTGAGATCCTAAATTTTCCCTCGTAACAATGGTCGATTTATTCTAATCGATTTTACAATCTGCGGTCAGTTAGTTCACCATTGATTACTATATTATACTACTCAGCAGTCGAATTCATTCTAAAGGGCTTGAGTTTATCTGTGATACATTGTCCTTAAACTTAGGGGTCCATCTCATCTTATCCATAAACTTAGGGGTCCATATTTTCCTTATCCTTAATGCATACTAAAAAAAAAAAAAAAAAAAAAAAAAAAAAGGGTATATCCCAATTTCGCTTCTGTAAGTAGAATGGAGGAATCTTTTATTTATACTTTGGGCTTGCTCCTGACTGACGATTTGTTGCTAGTCCTCCATTGAATAAAAGTCTAAAACAAGTTAAAAAGTAAACGCATTTGAAAAATGAATAGATAAAGAGCGAGATAAATGTAACATGAATATTTAATCCACCACGTACAGAAGCAAAAGGCCTTCGAAACTAGAGTGTGTAGCTGAAAGCGTTACCAGCAAAGAGGGGCAAATCCAGCAAATCTTGTATAAAGCATAACGTGTTACAAAATAAAGACAAAATTATTAAGATTGATATTCCTAAAAGCGGAGGAAAGTTAGATGAAAATCAGTAAATGTATGAGATTACTCCTGAATCTAATGCTAGTTAGGTTCAGAGTCAAAATCTTTATTTAGACTTTGAAACCCAAAATTATGTATGCAAGTCAAGCTGGGTCCATCATTACATCCACATATATTATGGGTTCTTGTATTTACAAATGCATTTTAGTATGACTAATAAATTACATGAATAACAGGTAAAATACATTCAAATGCACCAGATTATTGTAAAACTTCGTTAAATAAAACAAATGTTTACTTATCAAGTGCACGTAAAAGATCAAGCAAGAAATGTTTTTGTTTTTATCTTAAATGAGACAACATTTGGCGTTGCTTTATTCCCACTGGTAGTTTATATCGGTTATACAACCTGCGTATATTATGGATCTTGCTAATTTCACTTTGAATTTTTGGAAGTCTTTGCATTAAACCCCAGGCCGGGTGTTGTGTTAGGGACGTGTGTTATTGACATTAATAAAAGGTGTAAGATGAAAATAAAAGCTTCAGATGAACCAGATTTATTCAACAAATAGATGGAAAATCAAATTATTAGAAGAAAATGAAATGTTGCGACACGTACCTCATATTACGAGGAATATTAATTCCGAACTCAGCTTTGCTCACGTAAACTATTTACTTGTTTCAACTCCGCAAATATGGTGAGGCAATTGATCACAACAAAGAGGATTTGGTAAATTAATACTCTTTGATTGTCTTTCCTTATTAAGCGTGCAATTAGATGTTTATTTTCTCTCCAGTGACGTCAAAGACAAGCACTGATATACTTATAGAAATGAAATACGTGAGGAATCAAAGACAAATGCAAAGATAAGATATTATGAACGTTGTACATACGGATTCTTAACTTGACTGCAGGTAATAAAATGTCTAAAACAAATAAAAGAAATATTAAAAGGTTTTCGACGTAATAATGAAAGAGGCTAAGTAAACTTTAAACAGAAGAGATACTATGTATCTCTCTCTCTCTCTTTCTCTCTCTCTCTCTCTCCCTCCCTCTCTCTCTCTCTCTCTCTCTCTCTCTCTCTCTCTCTCTCTCTCTCTCTCTCTCTCTCTTTCTCCTTCTCTCCTTTCCGTCCTCCCTCCTTCTCCCACTTCCTTCCTCCCTTCCCTTCCCTCTCTCTCCCTCTCTTCCACCCTCTCTCTGTTCCTCTCTCTTCCTCCATCTCTTCAGTCTTCCTTCTCCCTCCCTTCTTCCCTCTCCCCCACTTCCTTCCTCCCTCCCTCCCTTTCCCTCCCACCTTTATTCTCCCCCCACCCTTCCTTCTTTCCCCTCTCCTGCCTTCCCTCTCTCTCCCTCCCTCCCTCCCTCCCTCCCTCCCTCCCTCCCTCCCTCCCTCCCTCCTTTCCTCCCTCCCTCCCTCCCACCTTCCTTCCTCTCTCCCTCCCTTTCCCCCTCCCTCCCCTTCCCTCCCCTTCTCTCACTCCATCCCCCTCTCTCCTTCCTCCTTTTCCTTTCCCCTCCCTCCCTCTCCCTCCCCCCTTCCCCCCACCCCCACCCTTTCATCCTCTCCCTCGCATAAGCAAAAACAAACAAACAAGCAAATAAGATTCCCCGGCTAGTGTGAGGGAGGCAGCGTGCAGTCCTTCGGGCGTCCTAGGCGTGAGAGGAGAGAGGATGCTCGCCACCCGGGAGAGCTCAAGATGCAGCATCCGAGCCCGTCTTAAAGAATTAATAATACCCTCTAAGCGGAGTGGAAGTGAGCTTCGCCGGCGCTCAGAGGAGAAGGCAAAGGAAAGGCCTCGTGCTGGGAAGTGAGCTTTCTGACATTTCTTGTGTGTTTCTTCTTTCTTCCTGTTTTGTTTTGTTTTGTTTTACCGTGAGTGAATTTGTGTTTTGTTTAGAGGATAGCTGTAGATAAGTGTACGTTTTTAAGAGTTATTTATTTTTCATCACTAGTAAACAAAGATATACCTTTTAAGTAAGCATCTTTTGATAATATTTCACCCTACCCGCACACAATTTTCTCTCTTCTAACCCTACTCATCCCTACCTCACCCTACTCTAAACCCCCTACTCTGCCTTACATAAACCTATCAATCACACCACAGCACCATAATTCCACTTTACCCTACTATACCTTACCTTACCCCCTCCCCCTCCCCCACCCTAGCAACAGCTTAGGGTTCTTCACACTCTTAAAATGCCCCCCCCCCCCCCCCCCATCTATTTTTTTGTTTTCTTGCTTTCTGTCTTTAAGACTAATGGAACACTACTCTGTTCCTTATGATGCTTTGTCTCCCTGGCTGTGACACCTTCCATTACAGCTTCGATGAGGAATCACTCTCTCCTCTGAGCTTTATAGCGCATCGATCACTTGCGCGCTCTCTCTCTCTCTCTCTCTCTCTCTCTCTCTCTCTTTCTCTCTCTCTCTCTCTCTCTCTCTCTCTCTCTCTCTCTCTCTCTCTCTCTCTCTCTCTCTCTCTCTCTGGCTGTCTAAATTATTTTTCTCATTAGTCTCTCTGTCTGTTACTTTATCTCTCTCTCTCTTTCTCTCTCTCTCTCTCTCTCTCTCTCTCTCTCTCTCTCTCTCTCTCTCTCTCTCTCTCTCTCTCTCTCTCTCTCTCTCTCTCTGGCTGTCTGAATTATTTTTCTCATTAGTCTCTCTGGCTGTTACTTTATCTCTCTCTCTCTCTCTCTCTCTCTCTCTCTCTCTCTCTCTCTCTCTCTCTCTCTCTCTCTCTTTCTCTCTCATTTTCACCCTTTCGTATTCTCTCTCTTTCCCTCTTCTCTCTTGCAATCTCTTTCTTTCTCGCCGCGCCTTGTCTCCATGTGAATCCCTGGGATGGAGGTCTGAGGTGGGATATAGAAAACGAGAAGAGACGAGAAAGAAGGAAGAAAAAAAGAAAAGAAAAATTAAAAAGAATGAAAGGGAGGACGAACAGTTGAAGAGAACAACGAAGGAAACAAAATAGGTGGAAAGGAAAAAGAATATGATGAAGACCGTAAGGGGTAAGAGCAAATACGGGGAGAAGGAAGTGAAGGAAGAAATGACGAAGAACGGAAGAGAGGAGGATGAATAGGTGGAGAAGGGAACGAAAGATAAAATGATGGAAAAGAGAACGAATAGGGAATGTTGAGGAACGAAAAGGAGGAGAATTAATACGTGGAGAAAGAAAGATAAGAAGATATTAATGGAGAAGGGAACTGAGGAGATTATGTTGGAGAAAAGGAAGATCATCATCATTATTATTATCGTTATCATTAATATATTATTTTATATTATTATCATCATCATTATTACATGTGATATTATTGTATATTATTATCATTATTATCATTATAATCATTATTATTAATTGATCATTACTACTGCTACTATAATTTTTAATATCATTTTTTTATTATTGTTATTATCAATATTATTATGTCCATTATCATTATTACTGTTATTATGTATATTAATATTATCACTATTACTGCTATTACCTTTATTAATATTATCATTATTACTGTTATCATCTTTATCTATAATAGTTTAAGGCTATAATAATAATGATAACAATAATAATAATAATAATTATTATTATTATTATCATTATTATTATTATAATTATTATCATTATTATTATTGTTATTCTCCCTCTTATTATTATTATTATTATTATTATTATTATTATTATTATTATTATTATTATTATTATTATTATTATCATTATTATTATTAATATCATCATCATCATCATCATCATTATCATTGTTATTGTCATCACAATCATTGAATTGTAATTATCATCAAAATTACCATCATTATTATTATTATTATCATCATTATTATCATTATTATTATTATTATTATTATTATTATTGTTATTATTATCATTATTATTATTATTATTATTATCATTACTATTGATTATTATTATTATCATTGCTATGATTATTATTACTATTATTATTATTATCATTATTATAGGTGTTGTTATTATGCTAATTGCTCTCGCTATGCTTATTACAATTACTATTATTATCATTATCATCATCAAAGCTCCCTTTAGATTTACCTTGTTGTATAAAGAAGGTTTCAAGTACCTTTCTGAAAATCTTTTCTTCTTTCGAATAATGTAGTCCTTTGCATTAACTTTTTATGACGATTTTATTACTTTTTATTAGCAGATTCTTTGTAACATATCCCAACGCACGATGCAACTAACGAAACCTTGTCGACTTTCCGTACGCTCCGGATATTAAAATTCTGTTTTTGAGATCTTGGAATTTCTCTTTTTTTCCTGTTTTTGTTCTTTTCCATGTATCCTGTTATCTACTGTAGCAGTAATACCTATCATATATATATATATATATATATATATATATATATATATATATATATATATATATATATATATATCTTCTCCCTTTTCTCAACGACAGCAATGGTCATCTTCCTTCGATTTTGTGCTCAGGCTGCATCACACAATGCCGTAACATACCCTATTTTCTTTTACATTCCGGGTGGATATGTTCAGATCTGTTTTTTTTTCTTTCTCTGTAATTAATATTTTTCATATTGCATCCATTGCATAACGCAAGCAATGTTGCTATGCTCTATAGTATTCCTTTTGATTCAGTTTCTTACATTCGCAAACGATATGACGAACGCACTCACCTTTTTCATTAACAACATATTTTGCATAACGGGGAGCTCCCTTCACAGCAGTATACTTTTCATACTTCGTCCTAAGTGAATGTTCCTGGGACGCACGTACTAACGCTTCCGTGTCCACCTTCATGTCTGATTTCCTTAATCTTTCCCATGTTTTCTCTTTATTTGGTGTGTCTGGCATTTCTCTTGCGTACTCTTTATATATGCTCTTCTTCCTTCCACTGCTCAAGGTTTCTCTCCTTTGTTCTCTCTTTAATTCATCCTTGTCTTTAGTGATTCCAATCTCTGTTACATCCGCGTTTTTTAAACCTGCAATTAATGTTTCATTAGAATCTTATGTTGATTTCTTCATTCACAGGTTATAAGCCTCTTATCTCCTTTCTCTCTTAACACATAAATCCCATTAATACCACTTCCTATATCCAGTGCAAAGTAATAAACAAAGTAATAAATGGCTAAATGGCCATTTTGGATCCGTATACCTAAGCGCGGAGTCAACCCTCATTAGCATAGGTTTTATCCTTGCTGTCAAGTCTTGATTTTAGCCCTAACTTGTCTTCTCACATGATCACTAGTGAATATGTCCTTCATGCCTTACTTTATCCACCTCAGTATTGCATAAATACCCAGTTTCATCGATCACTTCATTTATTCTCATGTCTCTCCACTTCTCATTATCAAAACATTTTTTTCGGTCTAAACTCGATCCCGATATCCTGGCTGAAATGTGTGTCCAATTTGTACAAGCTCTCTCCCTGAAATATTCCTATCCAGTACCTCTAACCGCGTTTCCAATAATGCTAATTCTGTTTGTCATGTCTTCATGCTATCTAGGATGATTTTTTGCACATTTTCTGCAGCTCCAAATGGTAATCATTCCTATTACTATAACTGTTGTTGTAGTTATATCTATCATTATTGTTATCATCATCATGATCATTATTACTATTATCAATGTTGTTATTATTGTCATTATTATCATTATTATTATTACTAGTAATATTACTCTTACTCACACTATTATTATGATTTGTGTTATTATCATAATTATAATTCTTCTATCGTTATTATTATCATTATTGTTATTACCATTATTATCCCCATTATCATTATCATTGATAATGTGATGGTAATAATTTTTTTTTTATCAGTATCATCGTTATTTGTAATATTATTATCATAACCATAATTATTCATCATATCAAGGGTGGTTCTAATAATCATCATTTAGACTCACAAGCATCTACCACCATAACCACAAAAAAACAAAGAAACACACAAGAGCAATTCATTAATTACCGTTAATCAAGTGACATGCAAGTATCGCGTTAATTGATATCACCCCCTGCAACACTGCATAGTTAACTGTAGCATTCCTTCTACCCGGAAGCTGCCTAATGGTTTCGCTTATCAATATTTCAAGAGAGAGAGATAAGAGGTCAGTTGAGGAAGGGGGCCGTGGGGGGGGGGAGGTGAGGGGGGCCCAGAGGAGTGAATGCGCAAGGAAATGTGTATACAAAGAGCAAAAAAGGAATTTGGAAAAGCAAGGAAATATAAAGAGGAGAGAACTGCGTAGGAATTACGAGACAGATGAAGAATATAGTGAAATTGAGAGAAAGCAGAAGATAGAGAGAAACGGAGAGACAGACAGACAGAGACAGAGAGTGAAAGAGAGAAAAAAAAAGACAAAGAGAGGGAGGAAATAAGAAAGGGAGGAGGGATAGAAAGAGGGAGAAGAAGGAAAGAAAAGAAAATAGGCCGGAAATTTGATAGTCTTCCGGTTCTTCCCTCATATCTTGCTTTTATAGGCCTTCGTACAACACTTTAGACTCACACTGTTTAAGGCGAATGGCAGACCACACGACCAAGAGGAAGGGGAGGGACGGGGTGGGGATTGCAGGAGGGAGAAGAGGGGCAGAGGGAGGGGGGTAGGAGGGAGGAGAGGGCAGAGGGAGGGGGGTAGGAGGGAGATGAGGGCAGAGGGAGGGGGGGAGGCGGGAGATGAGGGCAGAGGGAGGAGGGTAGGAGGGAGAAGAGGGGAGAGGGAGGAGAGTAGGAGAGTAGGAGGGAGTAGAGGGGAGAGGGAGGGAAGGAGGGAAGGTGGGAGAGAAGAGAAGAAGGAGGGAGGGACCAGAGAAGGGGTGAAGGGGGAAGGGGTTAGGGGGTAGGAGGAGTATAGGGGAGGGGGATACAGTGAAAATGCGGGGAGGACGGGAAGTGGAGGGAAGTGGGAGGACAGTCGGGAGGGGGAGGGGAGGGGAGAGGAGGATGCGTAGTGGTAGGGTATCGGAGTAGGAGAGGGGTGGTGTGGAGGGGATAAGGGGGGGAAGATGGGTGGGGTGGGAGTGTCCGCATGATTAGGATGGAGGGCAGGGGGAGGGATGGGGTATGAAACGGGAGGGGGGAGGGGCGAACGTGAGGGGAGAAGGTGATAGAGAGAGGGGAGGGGGAGGGGGGGGGAGGAATGACATGGGAGGAGAGGGGGACGGAGAGCGTGGGGTTAAGTGTGAACGTGTGAGGATGAGCTGATGAGGGGGGGGGGGGTTAAAGGGAGGGGGGGGATAGGACAGGGAGAAGGGGAGAAGACAGGGAGAAGGGGAGAAGACAGGTGGGGAGGGGGTGTCCCCACGATCAGCAAGAAGGGAAAAGGGTAGAAAAGAGGGAGGGAAGATGAGCAGGTAGCATAGTGGGGGATAGAAGAAAAGGGTAAACGTACAGGAAAGAGAAGAAGAGAAGGAGGGAATGGGAAGGATAAAAAGAAGGGAACATGTAAGTAAGGGGGAAAGAGGGAGGGTGAGAGGAAGGAAGGAAGGAAGAGAAGGAGGGAGGGAGAGAGAGAAGCAACGCAACAGAAGCGTGGCCGAAATTCCAACAGCCTTTCGTCCACCAATTAACACAAGATAAAACACAGCTACTTACCTTCCTCCCCCCACCCCCCCACCCAAGACCAACGAACCCTCCCTAATTTTAAAACCCCGTGACCCTCCCTCCCCCCCCCCCTTCTCCCTTTTTTTCGATAAGGGGCGATTAGCGACGACAATCGTTAATCTGAATGCCCTCCCACCTCGTTTCTTGCCCCGGTTACACTTCCCTCCCTATCCTCGGGTGGCGGAGAGAGAGGGGAAGGGAGAAGAAAGAAGAAGGAGGGAGTAACCTTGGAAGTGAGAGACAGAGAGGTGAGAGAGAGAGAGAGAGAGCGTTAAAGAGAGAAGAAAGAAGCAAAAGAGAAAGATAGAATGCGAGAGAGAAAATAAGAGAGGGAGAGAGAGAGAGAGAGAGAAAGAGAGAGAGAGAGAGAGAGAGAGAGAGAGAGAGAGAGAGAGAGAGAGAGAGAATAAGACCACGCCTTCGGCCTAATTCACTAATTACACTTTTAATTATCAATAACAAGCCTGAAGGGAGGTAAAGAGGGCGGGGAGGGGGGTAGAGGGGGGAAGAGGGGGGTAGAGGAGGGTAGAGGGGAGGGGCATCATCCAAAGTGAAACAAAGTGGCCCAAGGGGTGCGGGATAAGGGCATGGGGGGGTATGGAGGTGGGGGGGGGGGGAGTGAGGTCATTACGTGGTCCCAGCGAGATTCACATAATCGTGTTCCGCCTCGGAGTTATGAATAGATCTGTTGTTCCATGGGGAGGAGCGACGAAGGGGCGGAAGAGGGCAATGGAGAAGAGAGAGAGAGGGAGAGAAGGAAAGAAGGGGAGGAGCGACGAAGGGGCGGAAGAGGGCAATGGAAAGAGAGAGAGAGAGGGGAGGAGAAGGAGAGAAGGGGGAGAGCGACGAAGGGGCGGAAGAGGGCAATGGAGAAAGAGAGAGAGGGAGGAGAAGGAGAGAAGGGGAAGAGCGACGAAGGGGCGGAAGAGGACAAAGAAGAAAGAGAGAGGGGGGAGGAGAAGGAAAGAAGGGGAAGAGCGACGAAGGGGCGGAAGAGGGCAATGGAGAAAGAGAGAGAGGGGAGGAGAAGGAGAGAAGGGGGAGAGCGACGAAGGGGCGGAAGAGGACAAAGAAGAAAGAGAGAGGGGGGAGGAGAAGGAAAGAAGGGGAAGAGCGACGAAGGGGCGGAAGAGGGCAATGGAGAAAGAGAGAGAGGGGAGGAGAAGGAGAGAAGGGGGAGAGCGACGAAGGGGCGGAAGAGGACAAAGAAGAAAGAGAGAGGGGGGAGGAGAAGGAAAGAAGGGGAAGAGCGACGAAGGGGCGGAAGAGGGCAATGGAGAAAGAGAGAGAGGGGAGGAGAAGGAGAGAAGGGGGAGAGCGACGAAGGGGCGGAAGAGGACAAAGAAGAAAGAGAGAGGGGGGAGGAGAAGGAAAGAAGGGGAAGAGCGACGAAGGGTCGGAAGAAGGTAATGAAGAAAGAGAAAGAGGGGAGGAGAAGGAGAGAAGGGGGAGAGCGACGAAGGGGCGGAAGAGGACAAAGAAGAAAGGGAGAGGGGGGAGGAGAAGGAAAGAAGGGGAAGAGCGACGAAGGGTCGGAAGAAGGTAATGAAGAAAGAGAAAGAGGGGAGGAGAAGGAGAGAAGGGGGAGAGCGACGAAGGGGCGGAAGAGGACAAAGAAGAAAGAGAGATATGGGAAAGGAGGGAAGAAGGGAGGGTGGGTGGGGAGAGAAGGGAGGGAGTGAGAGGGGGGAAGGAAGGAAGGAAGGACGGAGTGAGAACTAGAGGGAGAGAGGGGGAGAGGGAGAGGGGGAGAGGGAGAGAGAGAGAGAGAGAGAAAGAGAGAGAGAGAGAGAAGAGAAGAGAAGAGTAGAGAGAGAGAGAGAGAGAGAGAGAGAGAGAGAGAGAGAGAGAGAGAGAGAGAGAGAGAGAGAGAGAGAGAGAGAGAGAGAGAGAGAGGAGAGAGAGAACAAACAAACATAGAAAAATAAGACCGATTCAAAACCAGAGACACAGACAGACATAAACAAGAGAGAATAAACAAAACAAAATAGAATAGGAATGGCAAATCGGATGATACAGAAAGAAGTTCGAGCATCCCTCCCAAGCGAACGGGAGGTGCGGAAGGGACAAACATAAACAGACGAGCTCGTGTGGGGATGTTTTCGTTCGTCTTCTCTGAGTGAAAGGAATAATGGAGTTGTTTTGTTGTTTGGCTTTTATTTGTTTCCTCTTGTTTGCATGCGTGTATATGCAGAAGGTGTCTTTGCATTTGGCTTTCCTCGGTGACTGTGGAATATAACGATTGTGTGCAGACATCTATATTGTGTATGTCAAGTGATCTTTTTTTCTTCTTCTTCTTCTTCTTCTTTTCTTTTCTTTTCTTTTATTTTCTTTTTGTTTTTACGATTAATGTGTAATGGCCTATAACTATTTTATTGGTCTTAGTTTTTTCTTCGTGAGTCTATCTATACATAGTTATTTACTATGTAATACGTCTGTTTTCTGCTTGTCTTACTTTAATCATATTGTAACTTGATGCATATTTACTATCTCTCCCCCCCCCCCCCTCTCTCAATCTCTCTAACTCTCTCTCTCTCTCTCTCTCTCTCTCTCTCTCTCTCTCTCTCTTCTCTCACTCATTCACTCAGTCTCGCTGTATCTCTCTCACTCTCTAGTTCATTCGCTCTCCCTCCTCCAAGTTATTGGCTATTTTCGTTCTAGTATAGACACTGCTACTGGAGAAAGCAACGAGAGCCTGCTTCAGTCAATCCCTATTCAATCAGTGATAAAGGTCACACACACACACACACACGCACGCACGCACGCACGCACGCACACACACACACGCACACGCACACGCACACGCACACGCACACGCACTCACGCACACACACACACATACACACACTCATATATATATACATATATATATATATATATATATATATATATATATATATATCATCACCATCATCATCCTCAAGGGGCCAACAACCGTCGCTTCCAGCTACGAGGGTCTCTCATGCTGAGTCTCCAGGCAAGGCCTCGGCCCATCTCTAACTCCTCGCGATAAGTCTGGTAGAGCTGCCCAAGCCATGACCTCCTAAGTCGTCCCTCGGGCCTCCAGGATTGTCTCGCAGAGAGACAACCTGATGGGCAGGGTCATCCACAGAGAAACGAGCTAGGTGCCCATATAGCTTGAGTTGGCGATCCCGAATTATGCAAGTATTAGATCTCATTCCAGTCTCATGGTGTAGCCATCGGTTGGACATATGGTCCTGCTAACTGCACCCACATGATCCGGCGAAGAGACTTGTTGCAGAAGTAATCAAGACGAGGCTCCAAGGCACTAGATAACGTTCAGGTTTCGCTTCCATAGAGCAAAATTAGCAGTATCAAAGCCTTGAAGACACAAAGTTTGGTCCTTCTACATTGGTACCGACTTCTCCAAATGCTCTTGTTGAGCGAGTTCATGGCTCCTGCTGCCAGACCAATCATCTACTGACTTCTTGGTCTGACAGCCCAGAGACATGGACTATGCTACCAAGGTATGCAAAGCTCTGTGTGACTTCAACGTCCTCACTGCAAGCATGGATCAACCTTTAGGCCCAAGGACTTCGCTTCATTGCTAAATGCACCAAGAGGTGCCACCAGTGATTACAGAGACAGATAGGATAGCAACGTCATCAGCAAAGTCAAGGTCTGAGACCTTGATATTGCGCTGTGTTGCTCCACACTAACTTTGAGTAGTAGCTCTGCCCATTATCCAGTCCATATAGGTGTTGAAAAGTGTTGCTGCAAGGACACAGCTTAGCCTCACCCTTGATTTAACAGGG
>NC_061832.1:4665938-4678438 GCF_019202785.1 Penaeus chinensis
CTTTTTTCCATCTCAGTAAGGCTTCAGGCATCGATATTTAACAAAATTAGCAATTCACAAATTATCAAAAGTTCTACACAGTGATGAAGATAAGAAATACCAGATTACCGTCTTTGTGATTTATCAAAAGCGTTTGATATTATTTCCCATAAAATGTTAATTGAAAAGTTAGAAATCTATGGCATAGGAGGGCCATGGTGCTTTAAAAGAAAGTGTCAGTACGTAGAATATAATAATTTGGCATATCTTGTAAGGCTACTCATGGATCTATTTTTGGCCCAATATTATTTATCATTAATATAAATAATCAACTAAAAGCAAACTATATGTTGAAATTGATTTGATTTGCAGATGCCACCACTGTATTTATTTTGCAAGAAAAGTAGATGTTCTAAAAATTCTCAACTTGGCTAAATTGTGATCACTTAACTTTGAATCTACCAAAACAAAATGCACACTACACTGTAAGAGTACTTCGCTACCACTATATCCTTTGTATTATTAGACAATCTCCCAATTGAAATTCTCTAAGAAATATTATATCTAAGAATAGTTAAAGATAGGCATCTTACTTGGCAATCTCATATTATCTAAATAAAACTGGTGACAAAAATTCACGGTATCGTGTATGAAGTACGTAACGCTATGAACGAAGTAAGTTTGAAATAAATTTAGCAAACCTTACTTTATTCGCACTTTTTATATTGTTCAGCGATATGAAGTGGAGAAAATGGGACTTCTCAAATACTATTGGTCGAGGCACAGAATAAACGCATCTGTGTGGTTACTCAGAGTAAGTATTTAGAGTATACTATATCTGCTTAAACTTGGATAAATATTTCGAATGCAAACATTATTTGGGAGGTTTTATACACACTCCCTGTGAGCAGTCGGTGGATATTGATTAAAAAAATCGAAATCGAAGTCCGATGTCCTGAGGTGTGTATATATACATGAAAGACGGAATAATGCAATGCCGCACTAACATAGATATAATAACCCTCCCTGACCAGGACTCGAACCTAGGTCACTCGGGGTGTAAACCTAAGGGCCAATACTAAACCAACCATACCAAAAAGACACCCTAAGAGGAGTGTGCATCTAGGATGTAACTAGTTCCATAGACATTATTTGTGTATGTGACGGTGTAGGCATGAGAATATCCCACCATACAAGCCATGCACAATGCAACACACTGTTCTAGGGTTCAAAGCGGTGGAACTCGCTTCATATTTAGATAACTATTAATCATGTACTTGAATTCGAAAGCACTGTATTTTTCCGGTTCATAGTCATTTTTTTTATTCTTCATGTTATAATTTGCAATTTGTACTTGTATTCTTATATCTTGTGTACTATGTCATATATTCTTTAGGTCCATATAGAAGATTCTTTTTTCTGAAGGGACAGTGTCTTTTGATATGCTTATTATTTCCTTTAAATGTAATGTTTTAACATGATGACCATAAATTTGTATCATTGTTATTATAATTACTATTGTAATTTTGCCATTATTATCATTATTATTATCATTATCATTTTGTTATTATCATTATCACCAATCTTAAAAAGGGAATCATTATAATTATCCTTATCAACTTATTGTAATCTTTCATTTCCTTTTTATATATAAAGAAAATGTAACGTAATTTTCAATTTTCTTCCTCTATCTCTTGCGTTTTATCAATAAATATTTGGTGAATTACACACATTTTTGTGATGACATTACTAAGTAAAATGGAATAAAAGTTGGTGTTCTCTTTTCTTTAATTTTAAAAAAGATAGTTCAAAGTGTGGCATGATAAATTTTGAATATTTTGAATGCATGTGTATGACGTTTAAGAGAGATCTATGGTAAGGTTGAAAATATTAATATTATAGTAAGCTCTGGTAAAATGGGTAACTTGACCTAAACAAATTTCGACTTAGTTCTCTTTATACAATTAAAACAGACAAAATATTTGTGATATATACAATAAATAGTAATAGACAGTTCTACAAAGCCGTTTAACATCTTAATAAGAAAAGCACGTGATTCTGATGAAGATTGCCTCACATGAAATTAATCATTTCAATTCATATAATTTCTTCATTTAGTACAGATTAAATACTGAAGAGTCACAGTAAGGCCGTAGTAAGTAAGTAGATCAGAGATTGTATGGCCAATATTGGGTTCTTTGGGAGAATTGAAGTTAATATCGGTTGCATTTAATCGAAGCGGAATTCTGATTTACAGCAGGGTAATTCGTGGATGAGAACCATTCTCGTTGGTTAACGATGAGTTGGTGATAAGATTATTAGGAATGGATCAACCGTTCTCATATAACGGACCAAAACACACACACACACACACACACACACACACACACACACACACACACACACACACACACACACACACACACACACACATACACACACACATACACACACACACACATACACACACACACACACACACATGTATATATATATATATATATATATATATATATATATATATATATATATATATATATATATAAATACATAGTGGACAAGACCAACACCTCTAGCGAAGAGGAAATTAAGCGACGCATCAGTCCTGGCTGGAGCGTCTTCGGCAGACACAGTAGAATACTAAGAGGCTCCTTGCCATCATGTTTAAAAAGAAAAGACTTTAACCAATACGTCCTCCCAGTAATCAGCTATGGATCAGAAACATGGATACAACCCAAATTACTGGAGAGGAAACTAACAAGTGACCAGAGAGGGATGGAGAAGTTGATGCTGGGAATTAGCCTAAGAGATCGGATGAGGGCTACGTGGATCAGGGAACAGACAAAATTGAAAGATATACTAGGGAACATAAAAAATAAAAAATGGCAATAGGCAGGTCATATATGTCGGAGACAGGACGACAGATGGACAAAGAAAGTAACAGACTTAGCTATAGATAACATAGAGAGGCCAAGTGACAAGATGGCGTGACGACATAACGAAATTTGGGGGCTAAGATTGGAAACAATAAACGCAAGACAGACATAGTTGGAAAAGATTGGGAGATACCTACGTCCTGCAGTGGATGATTCAGGCTGATGATGAGGATACATAAAATATGTCATTAGTCTGATGATAGTGATAATTATAGTGACATTGGTAGTAATGATAATGATCCCAATCATGATAAAATAAAAAAACAATGAAAATGCTCAGAATAATGATTTTGTTCAGGTTATTATCAATATTAGTATTATCATTATTATTGTTATTGTCATTATTGTTGTTAATTTTGTTGTCATTATTATCAGGATTATGATTATATATATTATTATTATCAGTTTTAATATTATCATCATTATCATTATCAGTAGTAGTATTTTAATTGTTATTGTTATTTTTATTGCTATTATTATTTATTTCATTATTATTATTATTATTATTATTATTATTATTATTACTATTAGTAACATCAATATCACTATTATCATCATTATAATTACCACTACTATTGTTATGATTATTATTATTATTCCTATTATTACTAACAGTTTTATCATAATTACTATAGTATTACTATTAGTAGTGGTAGTAGCAGTATTACTAGCATTATCATTATTACCATCATCATTATCACTATTATCATTAACATTATCAATATCATTATCATTGACATTATCCCTATCTATATTAATGTTATAATGAATTTATGATCATTATTACTATTATCATTATTATCATTATTTTTATCATTATTGTCACTGTCATTAGCCTATTATTATCATTGCTATCATCATGTTTGCTATTATTATCCTTATTTCTATGATTAGTATTAGTTCAGTATTGTTATTATTAATAGCCTTATTTTTATCTTTATCATTATCATTACCATTACTGTCATTATCATTACTAATTTTCTCTTTTAGTACTACTATATTATTCATATATATTATTATCACCATTTTTATTTTTATTATAACTTTTCTTGTCATTGTTATCATCCATCTTATCACTGCTGCCGTTTTAATTATCATTATCCTTAAAATCTTCATGATTATCATTATCAAAATTAGTCACTTTATGACTTATTCCAAATTAATAACATTTTCAAATACATTGATCTTGATAATATGGAGAAAAAAAATATAATGAGATCAATACCATAAAGAGCGATGTCCTATCAGGAAATATGAAGCGAAGACCGCCACTTCGTTAAAACAAATGACAAACGGTAAGTGCAGACCACAATTAACAATCTACAATTCCTGAATGGGACTGTATCCCATTGTTAACATAACAATGGGATTGAGAACGAGCATATCGCCAGAAAAACGATTTTGAATGGCAACAAAATGGGGCTTTATACCTATTCACCCACATATGATTTGCTTTTACGCTTCGTTTGAACTGCGGTAATTATGTCCCTGGGATGACCGATGTACGATAAGTCTCGCGGGGGTTTCGAGGTTGCCAGATGTGCAGCGATGTCTCTCTCTCTCTCTCTCTCTCTCTCTCTCTCTCTCTCTCTCTCTCTCTCTCTCTCTCTCTCTCTCTCTCTCTCTCTCTCTCTCTCTCTCTCTCTCTCTCTCTCTCTCTCTCTCTCTCTCTCTCTCTCTCTCTCTCTCTCTTCTTCCTTAGATCGGATATAATACATGTGGGGTAATTCGAGATGATTTTTTTTATTTTTTTTATTGTTCGTCTCTGTTTCTCGGATATAGTTTTTTTTGTTTGTTTGTCTGTTTATTATATAAGATGGCTTGAAATGATGCTGAAAAAAGTGCAGGAAATAGTAGATAGGTGACAAAATCTGAACAAAAGTTGGTTGTCCTTTACGTTATTCTTGTTTCTTCGAATCTATAATTCCTCTTCAGGTGTGTGCGTGTATGCAGTCTCTCTCTCTCTCTCTCTCTCTCTCTCTCTCTCTCTCTCTGTCATTCCACCCCCCACCCCTTCCCCCTGCCTTCTCCCTATCTCCTTCCCCTTTCTTCTTTCTCTCCCTCCTCTTATCTCTTTTCCTCTCTCTTCATCTTTCACCTCTTCCTCTCTCCTCCTCATTTCCCCCCTCTTCCTCTCCTCCTCCTTCCCCTCTTCCTCTCTCCTCTTCATCATTCCCCTCTTCCTCTCTTCTCATCTTACCCTCTCCCTCTCTCCCTCTCTCCTCTTCATCATTCCCCTCTTCCTCTCTCTTCCTCATCTTTCCCCTCTTCCTCTCTTCCTCTTCTCCTTATCATTCCCCTCTTCCTCTCTCTTCCTCCTCTTCCCCCTCTTCCCCTCTTCCTCTCTTCCTATCTCCTCTTCGTCATTCCCCTCTTCCTCTCTCTTCCTCATCTTTCCCCTCTTCCTCTCTTCCTCTTCTCCTTATCATTCCCCTCTCCCTCTCTCCTCCTCATCTTTCCCCTCTCCCTCTTTCCACTTCCCTGTCATCTCTCGCCCCCTTCGCTCTGTCGCCTCGGGCTAATTTCGTCTTGAATACTCGTCATTCGTCTCTCAATCTGAGAATCTACAAATGGATAATTGAATTACCGGGGGATGGGGGATGGGGGGGGGGAGGGAAGAGGATGGGGAACATATTTAAGAGGAAAGGATGAGGGGGGGAGGGAGGAAGGAAAGGAGGAGAGGGAAGGAGAGAGGGAAGGAGGGAGGGAGGGAGGAAAGGAGGAGGGGGGAGGGAGAAAGAGAGGGAGGGAGGGAGAGAGGAAAGGAGGAGGGGGAAGGAGAGAGAGAGGGAGGGAGGAGGGGGAGGGAGGGAGGGAGGGAGGAAAGGAGGAGGGGGGAGGAGAGAGGGAGGGAGGAAAGAAGGAAGGGGAAGGAGGTAGGGAGGGAGGGAGGGAGGGGGAAGGAGGAAGGAGGGAGGGAGGGAGGGGGTAGGGAGGAAAGGAGGGAGTAGAGAGACTGGGAAGAAAGGAGAAGGGGGAAGAGGGAGGTACAGGAGAGGTTTGGATGGAGGAAGGTAGGAAGGGAAGGAGGGGTAGGGAGGGAGGGAGGAGGAGGGAAGAAGATGGAGATGAAAGGAGATTAGAGAAGAAAGACAAGAGGTTATATACAGACCAAGCCAATCAGAGACAGAAAAACAGATGTGAGGAAATAGTGAAGAAATAGAAAGAGACAGACTGATAATGAAAGAAAATAACGGAAGGAAAGAGAAAGAAAAACAGATAAAGAAAGAGACATCACTACAGAAGAGAAAGAGAAAGAAACAGAAGGAAACAGACAAAGAAAGAGATAGTAAAAGGGGATAGGCAAATTACACCAGAAAAGGAAACCATACAAAGAAAAAAAGAAAACAAAAAAGAAAAAGAAACAAACGAATAGAGAAAAAAATGAAGCAAATAGGAAAAAGGGACAGGCAGAGAAAAACATGGAAAAGACTCAGACATATAGAAAAAAAAAACAACAAGCAAAAATAGGGAGAAGGACAGATTGATAAAAAAGAGAAGGGGACAAAGAGAAAAAAAACAATTGAAAAAAAACAACAACACAAAGACAAGTGACCAGAATAAAAGCATATACACAGACAGACAGAGAAGAGACAAACACAGGCGGATGAAGGAGGCGACAGACAACCAAACAGCGGAAGTAAGAGACATAAAAAGTAAGAGAAACAGACACAGACAGACAGGGAAACACACAACCGGATAATGGAATAAACACAAACAGTCATAGTAGGAGCAGACATTGAGAAGCCAAGAAAGATGGATACAAACAGACACAAAAGGTCATGAGATCTGCCAAGCTTTGCTGAAGGGAAGTTCCATCGAACATCACCTAGCGTTAAGTGTTGTCAGTCTTTCTTGATTCTTCTCTTGTTCTTTAGTCTTCTCTTGTCTTATTTTACCATTTCATCTCATATCTCTCTTTCTCTGTCTCTTACTCTTTCGCTCTCTCCCACTGTCTCTCTCTCTTACTCTTTCGCTCTCTCCCACTGTCTCTCTCTCTTACTCTTTCGCTCTCTCCCTCTGTCTCTCTCTCTTACTCTTTCGCCCTCTCTCTCTCTCTCTCTCTCTCTCTCTCTCTCTCTCTCTCTCTCTCTCTCTCTCTCTCTCTCTCTCTCTCTCTCTCGCCCTCTCACTTTTTCGCTCCCCCCCCCCCCCCCCCCTCTTTCTCTCTCTTACTCTTTCGTTCTCTGTCTGTCTGTCTGTCCATCTGCCTGTTATTTTACAAAAAAAAATCCTTTTAATATTAAGCCTTAGATAAGAGATCTCATCCTTAATTAGTTACGTATGAACAAATCTCCGAAGAGATCCTAGCAAATATTCCGAAAATTTGAACGTTTTAATTGTGTAAATACTATCGGTTAAATAGAGCGAGGAATGGACAGTTAGATAGATAGATAGATAGACAGACAGAAAGAGAGAGGGGGAGAGAGAGAGAGAGAGAGAGAGAGAGAGAGAGAGAGAGAGAGAGAGAGAGAGAGAGAGAGAGAGAGAGAGAGAGAGAGAGAGAGAGAGAGAGAGAGAGAGAGGTGGGGGGGAGAGAAAGAGAATTGGACCGGCAGAAAGAGACAAACAGATATGTAGGCAGACAGACAGACAAATAGACAGGCATAGAGAACAGGACTGTTATGATGATAACAATATCATTATTATCATTCTTTAGATTTTCCTCCTTGTTATTGTTGTTTCAGTCAATACAATCGTTACGGGTTTTTTTTTCCAGTAATATCATACAATATTATTTGTATTAATATAATTACCGATGTTATTTGCATCATCACTAGGATATTTTTTTTTCAAATAACAACAATAAAAATGGTGATAATAATATGATGAATATTATAGTAGTGCTAAAAGAGAAAATTGATAATGATGATAACAGTAATGATAATGATAATGGTAAAGATAATAATAAGGCAATTGATAATTACATAGAAATAATGATAATGATAATAGCAAAAAAGATGATAGGCTAATGACAATAATACTTATTTAAATTATGATAATAATGATAATAGCAATAGTGATAATAAATTAATTATGATAATGATAGTAATGATAATAATAACGATAATGATAAGACCAATAACAAGGTTACCTCGTTTCTCAAAATTATCACTTTCATCATTACTTTTGTGTAAATCAACAGCATGGTTTTCCAGTTCTGTCAGACAAATAAAACTATAAACGTAACTTCTACCTACAGTGAGTGAAATCGTCCTTATTTGATATATAGAATCATAGAAGGTAATATGTCCAAGTTATTTTAAACTGACACACGTGATTCAAATAGTGTCTTCATTTCACCCGCTCCTTTTACTGACGCATAACCAAATATCTTCCTCTCTGAAACCATTTCCAAATTATAATAATGTTGTTCCTGGTGTGTCTTCCTTTAACTGTAAACATATACAGAAATATTTCCAGTCAAATAGAACATAAGATTAAGCAACAGTCCTATTAAACAGTAGTCAGGCTATGCAGTTATGAGGATGAGCAACATTCAGAATAAGCAACAGTCAGACTGTATAATAGTTTGTCTAAGACTTAACTAGACTGAGCAAGGACAAACAAGTCAAGCTAAATATAAAGACAGATTAAGCAACAGTATTACTAAACAGGAGTCCCGTCAGTCAGACAACGCAACAACCAGACCAAACAACAGTCACAGGCCACAATTGACATGACAACTTGGATGAGGCAAAAAAAAAAAAACCTATTATGTGTTCTTGGCTGCCGTTTGGTGTTGTCTCTAGAGCTCAGAAGGCCTTTGGATGAATCAAAATACCCTCAAGCCCTCTCTTCAACGGGCCTTTGATGTTGACTGGGCGGAGGAGAGGTAGTGAAAGCCTTCCTGTTGAATTTTCTTTTCTTTTTTTTTTTTTTCTTTTTTTCTTATTTTTAGCGGAAGCCATCCTGCTGATTTTTTTTTTTTTTTTTTTTTTTTTTTTTTTTTTTTTTTTTTAGCAGAAGCCTTCCCGTTGAATTTTCTAGTTCTTTCTTCTTTTATTTTTTAGGATTGGCTTTTGAAAACGTAAGTGCTGTTGGATTTCCTTTGAATGAATTTGTTAATGCCAGCAATGGACAGATATATTATTCTACTAATTTTACTTTATCCTCTTATATTTCATGCCGTTATGTTAGTATAAGAAATATCTCGTTTCTCGTCTTCATATTATTTCATAGTATTTACAGCCACAAGTTTATAAGTCCCCTTCCATATTTGTCGCTATATTTACCATTGGCTTTATCTCGTGTTTACTGTAAATTTGCATAAAGCTTTATTTCAACTCAGAATTCAATCCAGAAAAAAAAAAAAAATCTAACTTAGATCCTCTTTTCTCCCTTTATCTTCCTCCTTCCCCCCTTCCCTCCCTCCCTCCCTCTCCCCCCTCTGTCTCCCTCCCCTCTCCTCCCTTCTATCTCCCTCCCTTCTCCCTCACACTCTCCCTTCCCCTCTCTCCTCCTCTCTCCCTCCCCTTTTCCCCCGACATCCTCCCCCCCTCCCACTCTCCTCCCTCCCACACACACTCAAGAAAAAGAAAAAAAAAGAAAACACATCAAAGTTCCCTTTTGTTGCCGTAAATTTCCCTCAGATCCCAGCACGTGTGGAGATGAAGGCTCGTGTGGGAAGTCAGAGTTAAATCCGCAATGTCTGATGCTAACAAAGGAGGTTAATTGTAGTTCCGTCTCCCCTTTGAAAACATGAGCCAAGGTTCGCTGGATGTATTTATGCGAAAAAAGGGTAGAAGAAAAGTAGATTGTTTTTTTTTTTGGAAACGTCATTTGTTTTTGAGATAGTATTTTTGCAGGTTCTTTATTATTATTGTTATTATTATTATTATTATTATTATTATTATTATTATTACTATTACTATTATTTTTATCATCATCATCATCATTATTAATATTATCATTATTATTATTATTATTATTATTATTATTACTATTATTTTTATCATCATCATCATTATTATTATTATTATAATCATTATTATTGTTAGTATTATTATCAGTATTATTATTATCTTTACACTTACTATTATTAATATTATTATTATTATCGTTACATCTGTTACTAATACTAATGCTAATTACTACTAATGCTACAGCTTTTCTGACTACCAATAATGATGTTGAAAATTATAGTAATAGTAATAACAATAACAATGATGATGGTGACTGTGCTATTATTATTATTATCAATATTGAAAAATGGAGAAATCACAAACATTCACACGAGTAACACCAAAGAGAAGAACGTTGCACACACCACCCGATGTCCTTCCGCCCTTTATTGTTTTTATTCTTGTTATCTGTATCATTATTATCGTTATATTGTAGTTATTATTGTTGTTTCCACCATCATCATTATCATTAGGATTAGTAGTAGTAGTACTATTATTGTTCTTATCACTGTTTTTATTGTCCTTATTATTGTTACTATTATTATTATTATCATTGTTATCATCATGATCATCATGGTCATCACCATCAATCATCATGATCATCATTATCATTGCTATTATTATTATTGTCATTACCATTATTATTACCATTATTATTATTATTGTTATCATCATTATTATTATTATTATTATTATTATTATTATTATTATTATGAATATCATCATCATCGTTGCTATTGTTATTATTGTCATTATCATTATCATTACCATTATTATTTTATTATTATCATTATTAGTAGTAGTAGTAGTAGTAGTATCATAATCATGATTATGAGTATCATCATCATCATTGCTATTATTATCATTGTCATTATCATTATTGTTACCATTATTATTATTGTTATCATCATTATCATTATCATTATCATTATCATAATCATTATAAATATCATCATGATCATCATCATTATTACCATTATTATTATTGTCATTATCATTTTATTATCATTGTTGTTATAATGGTAATGACAACTGTCATAATTATATTATTATTATTATTATTATTATTATTATCATTATTATTGAACTCATGACAAATATCATTATCATCCTTAATCAATCAGTTTTACACCCGTGTCTCACATCTTTGGGGCTAAGTTGCAGGATTAGATTGAAACTAACACTAATCGTTTTCATGATAGTAATGATATCAATATCAATGCAATGATAGTGATATTAATCATAGTAGTGGAAACGGCAGTAGTAGAAGTAATACTTGTTATTATTATTATTATTATTATTATTCGAATTGTTATTGTTGTCGTTATAACCCTTATGCATCAATTTCTGGTATGTTGGCATGACTCTGGGATCCTTCGTCAAGCAGATTATGCAAATTAAAAGAAATTCTGGCATAGCTGCTCAAAGAATGTAAGTGATTCTATCTAGAAAATAAAAAGGTAAATGAAAAAGTATATGAATAAAATTCATGATAATTAAATAATCGTCGTTCATTATACTATCGAAATGCATTGCTGGCATTACGATGAAAACCTGTATAAATAAATAAATGAATAAATTATATTGATAATAAAATAAAAGATGGCTTTATGTGGTTTTATTTTTTATCACATCACTGATATTTTTGTCTTTCTAATCTTTCTTATTATTTTTCTCATTCGGTTTGCTCTTTGGTTATACCTAATATATTTCACCATTTAACAGATATAACTATTGATGGTTGTCATAATGATATTAGTAAATTTGTTTAGGCGATGATGGACAAGATGAATTGATAATGATAATATTGATAATGATAATAATAATATAAATTGTAATGATAATGGAAATAGTTTTAAAATAATGATGATGATGATGATAACACTCTTTCTTCCTCTCCCTCTCTCTCTATCTCTCTCTTTCTCTCTCTCTTGTCTCACATTACTTAGAATCATTTCACTGCCGTATTGCTTCCGAACATTTGTAATCAGATTTTTGAAGAAAAAAAAATCCATTTTTTTCCACGAAGAGGAAAGAAAAATAAAAATCATACTTCATAGCGCTTATTTTTTATTTTGACAAATGTTCATCCACGAAAGGTATTGGTTATCTATCTGTCATTAAATCTTTATCAGTCTAAATATGTACAATGCTGGATAACTATCACAACAATGAAAAAAAATGTAATAATAATAATAATAATGGTAACTGTATCATGAAGACATCCGGATCTCTCAGTACAACTGGGCAATCATACGCAAGGCTGCATATCACAAAAAAGAAAATATTCACCCTGCAAGTCATTAAATAATAAACAAACAATTCATCTACAATATAATAATTAAATGCATACAAACATCATAAAATACAAAATATTTGTAGATATTCAAGCTTTAACACAACAATACAAATTCCTTTGTATAATGCACAATTATCTTATTTATTAAATGAGAAAGCAACAAATCACTTCAGGAGTCATTTTGAATCAGTCAGAAAATATTTTGACTTACACTATCACGCATCCCAGAATTGTAGACAAACAAATCATGATAAGAAATCACAACAGCCCCCCAAAAGTCTGTTCTTGCAGACAAGCAAGTCCTCGTGACATGAACTCACGACAAATCCCTAAAACAAACATCAACTCCTATAAGATTTCACCAGAAAGTTCCATCGTTAA
>NC_061832.1:4690938-4693438 GCF_019202785.1 Penaeus chinensis
CATTTGCTCAAACTGGACTTGCATAACTGAGGAACTTTCATTTATCCGAAAGATCCTCTACAATAACGGCTTCCCCAAAAAAATTACTGATACATATATCGGTAAAACTCAGTAATGAAAGCTCCAACACTACTGTGCCGAAGAAAGTGCTTTACTTCCCCATCATCTACACAGGTCCAACCAGCCTGCAGTTAAACCATTAAGTATCCAAACTTATCAGTGAATTCTACTCACATACCAAACTGAGAGTAATTTTCAGAGCAAATAACATTATCAAAAACCTTTGCAAATTCAAAGACAGAATACCACATGAACTAAGACCAAACATTGTGTACAAAACTTCTCAGTCTTAGCAAGCTCTTCATATCACCAGCAGCTCCTCATCATAGAAAGCATACTCACAACCATCAATAAACAAACACTCAGTAATAACGAAAGCTCTACACCACTCTTATGCTTCTTAAGCCCTACCCTTTGACCGTATGTAGTGTCCATAGGGTGCGTGTTTTTATTTGTCCAATGTGTTTCGTTTCGTTTCGCAGTTTTTCATCCATTAATTTATCGTCTTAACAGTATTCTTTTGTAATAGCCATCTATAGTCTTGCTTTTAGTTTTATCAAGCTTTTACTTATTTTAATTATGTGTTGTCCTTGTTTTATTGCCTTATTTTTAGTTTTAATCCTTTCAAACCCCCAGTTTTATGTTTACTTTTAGTTTTGTCAAGCTTTTTTGCTTATTTTATTTGCATGTTGTATTCGTTTTATTGCTTTAGTTTTAGTTGTCAAGGTTGTAAAGCCCCATTTTAGGATATTAATGTTTTATTTATTTTTTTTTTTTTTTTGTAATGTATATATACTCTCTCCCAATAGATTGGCTTGAGAAAGGATTTATGTGTAATCCGAAACGTTGCCTGAATAAATATGATGGTCCCAGCCCTGGTGTTATCTTATTAAGATTATATTATATTTAAAGAAGATGAACTACTTAAACCATGCATTTAAAATACCAAGTTAATGCCTTGACATAATTTCTAAATTAAACGTCAGATTATCTCCATTAAAAAGTAAATGACATCATATCAAGAAAATGGACAAAAAAATATTTTACACTTAATCAAGCAATTATAATAATAAATTCATTTCGTTTAGAAGTAACTAAATCAAGCGAAAACTTATCCTAGAAAATACTTAACTGATACATACATTATGCAAACACAATATTATTCTTACGCTCCACTGGATATTAATAATCTTCATCAGTGTTAACTCACACTTCCGTAGAGCTGAGATCACTTAAAAATAATTCATTAACTCCTTACTTTCTAAACTATATCCTCACACTTAAAATTCAAATCTATATGAATTTAATTATTTAATTAATTTAATCATTCTTAAAACATGAAAATCAAATCTAACGTTATTTCATTCTATCATTCTTATATCCAAAATTAACTTAATCAAATACAATTCTTGGTCCATTATATAGCCACATATAAATAAGAAAAATAATCCCTAATCCTACTTAATCCACATTATCCATAGCACATTCCCGTCCACTATGTTCCCTCAAGATAAGGCACTAAATCACTTCAACCGGGCTTACCAAGATGTGCCACAAAAATGACATGGTTACTGGATGCTACTCCGAAATCTAGTCTGCCGTTGTCTGTCACTTAGTGTTTTTTATTCACGGTATGGGAGCCCGTCCGGCCAGACCCATAGCAGTTATTATGAATATTATTCATTTAATTTAAAAGATACCTGCGTCAGGACTTTCTTGTGTCCCAGCAAATTTTTAAAACTGTATTTATTACTTTTTTTTCTTTTTTTACCTGCCACCCGAGTTATTTTCTTGTTCCCAGACTGGTGTGTTGTGCTATTTATTGCGAACTACTCGTTGTTTTTGCACTCGTGACTTCTGCTTTCCTTCTGTTGGTCCGTCACATGGCGTCGCTTTGCCACGAGATGTTTTCAGCACCTTGACGTCATGGTGCACCTCTATATTTTGTATCTGCGTCTTGTCCTGTTGACCACATTTTTGTGTGGCGTCCGCTCGAGTCCTCGCAATATTATTCTATTTTTGATGTCTCGTCCCGGCTTGTTTGTTTCACCCGTTCATGTAGCATCTGCTTCGCCCTCGTGTAGTTCACGTGTCCACGACAACACATTCTTCACAATCCAAAAATTACCTTGTTCGAAGGTGTGCAGCAGTATCACTATCCAGTACAATGCAACACATAAAAAGAATAGAGGACAGCCCAGTCTGGGATGCCTCCTGCCTCAGCCTGCAGCAGCTACTGCCTGAAAAAGGATGAGAATCACCTAATTATACACATGTCCTTCAAAGAGCACAGGTAGCAAGGTGCGTATCCTTACGTACTAGGTTTTCATTTTAATTTTTTGGCCAGTCAAATCTAAATGGTTGTGTGAAATTGTTAATAAAATTATAAATTTGTTTTAAGATATGAAGATCCTTCTTAAAAATGATAATAACTTTAATA
>NC_061832.1:4748438-4750938 GCF_019202785.1 Penaeus chinensis
ATGTGTGTGTGTGCCTGTGTGTGTACACGCGTGTATCTATATTAACAAAAACAACAGCATCTCAAACAGGTCCCCATATGTTTTCAACCCCATTTCAGGTCAACTCGTTTTCAGTTCGCCTGGGCTGACCTGACATTCAATTAGTTACGAAGATACAAATTGCCAAGCAGGTTGAGAAACGGCTGGATTCGTCGATACAATTTTTAGACGTGTTGATAAATTAGGGAAAAGCGATTAGTAAGTGTATGTGTGAATGCGTTTCGTTATGGGCTTGTGTGTGGCTGCTGCTGTTCCTCCTCGTGACAAAATAGATTCAAGTGAAATACACGTATAAAGGTTTACTTAATCCACTCAATTAGATGAACATATGGGTAAATAGATAGATGAAAATAAAGCATAAGAATGAATGAACATATAACTAAATAGATATATAAATAAAATGTCAGATAGATAAAGAAATAATTGAACAAATGAAATACTTTCATCAATATATTGTCAAAACACCACCCTTATTTACTTTTATTTATATACATGAGGCTTATTAGAGATAGTCTATGTACTGTTTTTATAATGCTAATTAACAAGTCATTGGCAGCATTAATGTTACTGAAAAATATATAGCGCTTCATTGGAATTTCATTAGAGAATTGAATGCACTGCATGTGAGTTCATACATTACCCTCTTTTCATTACTCCTGCTATATATCCATAAACGCCATTTATGCTTTGTCGTGTCGATACATGGATAAATGGATAGGTAGATGAATAGTGTGGATATGTAGATAGAGAGACGGACAGACTGATATACATACATACATACATATATATATATATATATATATATATATATATATATATATATATGTGTGTGTGTGTGTGTGTGTGTGTGTGTGTGTGTGTGTGTGTGTGTGTGTGTACACACACACACACACACACACACACACACATATATATATATATATATATATATATATATATATATATATATATATATATATATATATATATATATGTGTGTGTGTGTGTGTGTGTGTGTGTGTGTGTGTGTGTGTGTGTGTGTGTGTACATACATATGTGTGTATATATATGCGTGTGTGTGTGTGTGTATAAATAAATGATATATACATATATATATATATATATATATATATATATATATATATATATATATATGTGTGTGTGTGTGTGTGTGTGTGTGTGTGTGTGTGTGTGTGTGTGTCTGTGTGTGTCTGTGTGTGTATATATATATATATATATATATATATATATGTGTGTGTGTGTGTGTGTGTGTGTGTGTGTGTGTGTGTGTGTGTGTGTGTGTGTGTATATATAGAGAGAGAGAGAGAGAGAGAGAGAGAGAGAGAGAGAGAGAGAGAGAGAGAGAGAGAGAGAGAGAGAGAGAGAGAGAGAGAGAGAGAGAGAGAGAGAGAGGAATGGGTAGGATATATATATATATATATATATATATATATATATATATATGTGTGTGTGTGTGTGTGTGTGTGTGTGTGTGTATGTGTGTGTGTGTGTGTGTGTGTGTGTGTGTAGAGAGAGAGAGAGAGTTAGAAAGAGGGGAGTGGAAGAAAGAGAGTGCAAAAATTCGAGACACAAAGTGAAAGAGAAAGAAAAAGGGTAAGAGGAGGAGCTTATAATATAGAAAACAAAGGAGAGAGAGGAGGGAGGTTAGACAGACAGACAGAGAAACAAAAGTCAGATAACCATATGTAAAGGTAGGAAGTATATATAAAGATAGATAAATGGGGTTATAATTTGTTGAACAAACAAATTGACTGGTACATGGCTATATAGACATTGATATAGAAAGAAAAATAGATAGATAGATAGGAGAGAAAGAAAGAAAGAGCGAGGAAGAGAGAAAGAGAGAGAAAGAGAGAGAGAGAGGAAGAGAGAAAGAGAGAGAAAGAGAGAGAGAGAGAGAGCAGATTGGGGGAGAGAGTTAAAAAGGGAGGAGAGAGAATAAATAAGAACAAATAAAGAGAGTAGAATGAGGAGATTAAAGTACAGAAAACGGGGGAGAGAGAGACCAAAATCAAAATAGCTTTTAAAGTGAAAGGAACCGTTTTTTATGTAATTACAAATCCGCTTTCAAAGAAACTGATTGCATATTGAGACGCAAGAAAATACTAGAAATTGTCGGATGGCGACTGAAGTGAGCGGTGATAAAGCCTTGAACTGTTTTTCTCCTCTCCGCGCCCACTTCCTCGCTCTCGTTTCTTCACGCCCGCCTCTTCAAACCCACAATCTTCACGCCCATCTCCTCATTCTAGTCCAGACACCCACCTCCTCCCATCTACCTCCTCTTACCCACCGCCTCACACCCAGCCACACCCCCTCCTTACGTCCATCTCCTCACACTTACCTCCTCATACCTCCCCTCATAATTACCTGTCGTTATGTTCCTGTCAGCCACATATCAACTCAAGGACAGCACTTTATTATCCATCGTTCTTTAGGGTAAATATATATATATATATATATA
>NC_061832.1:4768438-4770938 GCF_019202785.1 Penaeus chinensis
AGATGGCGACATTTCTTTAAATTTATCTGCCTTCCCTTTCTCGATCTTATCTTCTTTCTCTTTACTTCTTCTTTCCGTTCTTGTTTTATCAGTTTCTTCTCTCTATCCACTTCCATGCCAACTTGCTGTGCCATTCCTTCTTTTACTAATTCCGCAACTTCTTTATATATATATATATATATATATATATATATATATATATATATATATGTGTGTGTGTGTGTGTGTGTGTGTGTGTGTGTGTGTGTGTGTGTGTGTGTGTGTAAATATATATATATATATATATATATATATATATATATATATATATATATATATATATATATATATGTATATATATATATATATATATATATATATATATATATATATATGTATATATATATATGGTATAAAAACCCACACTGTAAAACTAGATTTTACAATTAAATTAAATTTTTTCAATTAAATCTAGTTTTACAGTGTGGGTTTTTATACCATAGTATCAACACGGTAGTGTGTTTTCTCCTTTTCATATATATATATATATATATATATATATATATATATATATATATATATATATATATATATATATATATATATATATATACATGTGTATATACATATATATGTATATATAAAATCTGGCTTCTCTTCATTTTCTTATTTCTGTTTTTATTTCATTATATTCTATTTATATATTTTGTATCTCTCTATCATATCAATTACATTTATTGGTTTCCTTTTGGTTTGTGTCACTTTCAATTCGTTTTATTTCAATGGATGTCAATTCCTAACATCAAACCATAATTGGATATAAACGTATTTCTAAATGTCAGTTTCGTTCTTCCGTTTTATTCTTTCATTTATTTTTACCTATAAGAAAAGAGGGTTAAAAGAAAAAGGCAATAAATAAATAAACATGCATTGAGACAAGTGAAATTTCAAATTAAGAAAGACAGACAGACAGACAGACAGACAGACAGACAGACAGACAGACAGACAGACAGACAGACAGACAGACAGACAGACAAGAGAGAGAGAGAGAGAGAGAGAGAGAGAGAGAGAGAGAGAGAGAGAGAGAGAGAGAGAGAGAGAAAGAGAGAGAGAGAGAGAGAAAGAGAGAGAGAGAGAGAGAGTGAGAGAGAGGAGAAGAAGAAAAAGAAGAGGAAGGAGAAGACTAAGAAAGAAACACAAAAGGAAATCATAAACACCTTCGCACTCAAAATACAGGCATTACAAGGAAAAAATCGTAACCCTACCCTCGCTATTCATCATTTTCCTTTTCGGATTTGATGTGATCAAATTTTCCTAAAATGACAGTTGCAACTTAGGAGCATATGCATAAATAATTAACCCGGACTTACTGTCAAATGTTTTCACTACGTCCATCTCCCTATTCGTGGGAAATGTAGGAAAAATAAGCAATAACACTAAATAACGTCACATAATGGTAATTCACGTCCATGAAATTCTGATGAAGCTTTCATCGAAATCATGTATTCTCATTTATATCTTTCATATATCATTTTTCTAAATCATAAATTGAAATACATACATACACGCATATATGTATGTGTGTGTGTGTGTGTGTGTGTGTGTGTGTGTGTGTGTGTGTGTGTGTCTGTGTGTGTGTGTGTGTGTGTGTGTGTCTGTGTGTGTGTGTGTGTGGAGAGAAATAGAGAAGGAGGGGGGAGGAAGGGAGGGAGAGGCAGGCAGATAAACAGACCGACAACCAGACCTCTATGAGAAGGGTTCTTCAAAGGAGTCTCATAGGAGAGTTCAAAGGTTCTTATATCCATAGATTCAGTCACCTACCATCAGACAACGTCAAAGCTTTGCACAGGACGACCTGAAACAAGGAAACAGGAGAAGCTTCGAATTCTTGCTCTTCAAAACGATTCTCACAACAATTCCGAGAAAGTGTAAATGGTTTGGACTGTGAAAGTGAAATTAAACAGAGGAAAATGGAGGTTATTCCTTTCAATGAGTTATGGGGCAAAGATTTCGAGAATGTAAGAATAATTTTCAGACTAGCAGACCTTTGGGTGAGAAAAATGTAGTAAATTCTTCGTCCTTCCAATGTGCTACGGCTTAAAACCTATCGAAAATGCAATAACAATCTTCAAAAATACCTTTACCAATAAAATCAAACCATACCGTGCATACATCGAGCCTGTCTCCAGATCTACAGTGTGCTGCCACCCAGATAATGCAATCCGCAAATGGGGTGTATCGAAGCTTCAATCCAGCGGCAGGATTTGTGGCCAAGAGTGCATACAGCGCCCGCAGACTCCAAACACAACAGCTCCTAGCTAGACGACCACAGCTTAGAATTCTAACGGCGGAGAAGGCATTGAATAATTGAATGTGTTTTTCAGATCGAATCGAACATGATTTTTTTTTTTTTTTCTGAAAATTAGATTATTACTAAATCTAAGACCTGACAATAATTTCTCAAATGTTCTCTTTAGGGTAACACATTATATTGCTAAATTACATACAGTATGTTGGTGGT
>NC_061832.1:4793438-4805938 GCF_019202785.1 Penaeus chinensis
GTATTTTCATGAATGAGGCGAAAATCCTGGGCTGTTTGTAACTAGGAGTGTCATTGGCAGAACTTAAATCACCAAATGTATTGGTATCTATTGGAAACTATGTAAGCCATTTCATCTTTCGTTTTCTTAAAACAAAAGTTAAAACAAAACATGTAGTATTAGCTACCATTAACTTTTTAATGGGATAAGGCGATTTCCTGGAATTGTTTGTTTATCGGCATGGTAACACCTATGGAGGTGAGGCAGTATGTCCCCTCTCTTTTAACACAATAATTTTCAATTATGCCTGCATCTTGAATACTGTAAATGCTTAATTCTTTAAACATGTATGCATGGTAGCTAATTCAAATACAAATCTTTGCAAAATCGTTAATACCTTTGTAAATGCTTTTCGTGGGACGTGAAATGAAGTGACTGTTCTTGTTTTTTTTGTTTTTTTTTCGCTACCAAACACTGATTATATAAACTGAAAACATTCTCCATATTCTCCATTATAGAATATGATATGGACGCAAAACCGCAGTAGGGTTACAATGAATATAAAATTTTATTATGACTGTGTTTGTGTGCGTGCGTGCGTGCGTGCGTGTTAGTGTGTGTGTGTGTGTGTGTGTGTTTGTGTGTGTGAGTGTGGAGGAACTAAAGTTGTTAAAAAATTTAGTTGTAATCTTGTCATATTTAATACACATTTTGTACCCCTTATATATATATAAATACATATATATATATATATATATATATATATATTCTTTCTGGGAAGAGCCATAGTATAGTACTGATGGGTGGATTTTTTTTCTAACAATATGATATATTTGTCGAAATTGAAACTCCCCTCTGTTCAGTGAGTTCACCAACACAGTGCAGAAAGTCCCCCCCCCCCCCTCCCTATTACAGATCGAGTGACCACTCCTCGCCCTCCGTAAACATTTCGTCTGTCATATCTAAAATGTAAAGAATTATAGAGAAACAGAACATAAAATAGAACGTTTAGGGTACTATTTTATATACATATACATCTACATCACAATTTTAGAATTCATTTATGAACAAATTGAAATGGTTAATAATATTTACGCCTGTTACGTGTCCTTATTACTCTCCCCCAGTACTCTAGATCTCTCTTCACATACTCCTGGGCGAGCTGGAGGCGACGCTGGCGACGCCGTTTGCTCAACCGCTCTTTGAAGACGCTCTGTGATGTATCCAATCTCCATGTAGTCGCGTTCTTCACCGAACCAGGAGCTGTAGGCTGTAGGCAGTGGTGAAGGGGCCTCGACCGGAAGATACCCAACTCTCTGGATATTTCACTGGGAGAGAAATCCCTTTCCCTCATCCCGATGATGTGGCCTTTATTTGCAATTTTAGTTTGCCTCGCGCCCATCTTAAAAATAAAAAAAATTCAATTTGACTGCCTCGCTTTCACCTCGGGTTTCCCATATGTCACTGTGACGTCATATACCATATACCATACATCGGGATTAGCTGCGGAATAAATATTCAGGAATTTATGAATATTCATCGGCATGGAGAATATCAAATAAACGATTTCGTGTTTTTTTACTTTAAAGATGGTTTCTATTTCTGCAAACTACCCAAGTTCCGGGTGAACAAACAAGCGTTCATATAACTTCACACACTAGGAATTATCATTTCTATCATGAACATATCAAAATAATGAATTAAAACTTTGATTTTGCATTGAAGGTCTCGGATATTAATTTAATCTACGCACATACTATAAACAGACGTGCACTGACAAACAGAAGGAAAATAACCAATGCATATATGACAGATGAGCGTGCGAAATCAAACCCCACTTCATCAGAATGAACAGTATTTGTTTCTTTAGTTATTAATATACCAGATATACAACACATGTATTAAGAGTAGGTTCTTACACTTGATATTCACCCTCATTGGATTCCATTTAGTGGTTACTCGAGTTGAAACAAGCGAACATGTATTTCTCGCTTAGCTGTTCGAATAGAAACGCAGAGACTTGTGGAATAATAGAAACGAAAATAATGAATAGGAATAACCGAAACGAATTAAACAGACTGTTTCGTAATTCATCACCAAGTTTTGATTTTGCATTTCCAATGACACGCACAAACACACACACACACACAAACAAACAGACACACACACACACAAACAAACAGACACACACACACACACACACACACATACACAAACACACAAACACACACACACACATGCAAAATCAAAACTTGGTGATGATACACACACACACACCCACACACACACACACACACACGCACACACATATATATATATATATATATATATATATATATATATATATATATATATATGTATGTATGTATTTATATATGTGTGTGTGTGTGTGGCGTCATTGGAAATGCAAAATCAAAACTTGGTGATGACACACACACACACACACACACACACACACACACACACACACACACACACACACACACACACACACACACACACACACACACACACACATAATGATAAAGCCTCTATACATTTACTGTAGCCCTACTAATGTTTTGCGTTCAGTTAATGGTGTATAAGGAAGAACAAAATGCAGCTTGTTTTCCCGTATTGAATCATTGTTTGGTCTTGGCGAAAAGAAAAAAAAAAATCAGTAACTTTATTAGTTTGATTAACCGCTACTAGATGGTGTAGCTGCGAGAAGCCTTTACAATGTCTCTCGGCGATTTTGCAGAGACTTTTATTTGATTAATCTGCCATAAATAGATTTTTAAAGCGTAAAACTTTTCATGCTTCAAGAAACATGCAGCTATAATTGATTACTGTTGTGTTAAAAGAAGGGGGGAATGCCGACTCACCTCAATGGGCGTAGCCACATCGATAACCAAACAATTCCACGAAATCGCACTTGAAAAATATCCCACTAAAACATACAGTCATTGATAACTAATACTACATGTTTTGCCTCGTTCATAAAAATGCTATTTGTTCTATGTTTACATTGGAGTTGTTGCCAGATGTATAAAAGTAGGACCTAGCAAATGTACCGAAATAAAATTCCGGAACTGTACACTCGTTGGGTCCCACTCTTGTACATCTGGCAACCACTTGGATGTAAACATAACGAAAATAGCATTTTATGAGTGAGGTGAAACCCCCTGTTTGTTTGTAACGAAAAGCGTGATTAGTAGAATATATATAACCAATAATTGTATTAATACTTATTTTTGGAAACTACGTAAGCCATTTAATCTTTGTTTTCTTCAAGTAAGTGATAGTAAAACATGTAGCATTAGTTATTGCTGACTAGCATTGTTTGTATATCAAAATGGTAACACCTATGGAGGTGAGGCAGCACTTCCCTTCCCTTTTCAACAGAAGTATCAATAATAGCTTCATATTTCTTGAAACATGAAAACGTATCATGTTTTTATTCATCTATATATGGCAGCAACATGAAATAAAAATCACTGCAAAATCGATGAGACCTCTGTAAACGTCTCTCGTAGCTGCACCACCTAGTAGCAGCTAATTGAACTAGTGAAGTAACCGAGTTTTTTTATCGTCTAAACCAAACAAAGGTCAATACTCGGTGATGAGTTACGAAATTTCCATTTCGATTGCTATGAATGCCCTTTGTATTGTGCTAGAATCTGATCGTAGTTTTCTTTATTTTTATTCCATAATTCTTGGCGTTTCTACAGTATGAGGAGACTCATATTCATACATAAATAAAATGCAAGATGGCTTGTTTCAACTTGAGCTACTGCTGGCTAAAGTTAAAGAACCGACTCCCAATACATGTGTTGTGTGAAATCTGGTATTTTGAAAAACCGCGTTCATCTCGCTTTCTACATTTATTTGTCAATTGTGCATTTTTTCCTTTTGTCTGCCAATCCATGTTTGTTTACAGTACATACATAGGAGTAGATAAAATTGGCATATTATTCCTTTATCACAAAATGTTTATATAAATTATCTTGGTATGCTTATGAGCTAAGAGAGTGACTTAAGTATTATCTTTTCGACAGATCCAAACACATTCAATAAACTGAAATTATGCTACGTTATAATAAATTTAGAACGTTTACTGAACGCAAAACTGTAGTACAGTTATAGTGAAAACACGGATGTGTCATCGATGTGTGAATGTACATGTGTGTGGAGGAACTGAAGGTGTTAAACACTGGTAATATATTTCATAAACATTTTCAACCCTTTCTCGTGCAAAATAACATTTGTGAACTACACACACACACGCTAGATGTGGGACCCAACAAGGGTTCTGAAATATAATTCCGGAACTGTACATACGCATGTGCTTTGGTGATGTAAGCTAGCGTGAATACACATATTTCTATTTACACATGTGTGCTTGTCGAAGGAGGCTATTCCGGTCAAAGTATTATTTCGATGTTGTAACCGAAAATACATTCCTTGCTGGAAAGGAGTGGGTCGTAATTGAGTACCGAAGGAGGTATGCTGCTCATGGAAGTATGCTTTCATAGGGAGTTTGTCCTCGGCCAACCCTAAAGAGAGTCTGTTGCATAATGTACCAGAAAATTGACCGGAAAGCCATGCCATTTGTTGGCCGAATGGGTCTATTCCTGTAGCCTGTTGCAAGGTAAATGCTTGAGTGCAGTATCGTGCGCAGTCAACAGCGAACTGTATCTTTTTAAATCTATATACTACAGCATTTTATACCTTATTTATTTTATATATCTAATATTTTTATAAATGTGGAATCGTAACAATAACAACGAGAATGATGTCGGTAATATGATTATATTATTTATGATGATAGAGACAATAATAACGATAATGATAATAATTGGATATTACCATTATTATTATCATTTAAAAATGTTAATAATAATAATTGTAGTAATAATGACAATAACACTGTTAATAATATTGTCACTGTTATTGTTATTACTATAATGATTATTATCATTGTTATTGTTTTCAATATCATTATTTATAGTATCAATATCATTGTTATTATTTTATTTATTTTGTTATTTTATTATGTTATTATAGTTATGATCTTTTTCCGTATTCCTATCAAACTCTTAGTTCCCAAGAAAACCAAATAATCCTGCATTATTACATATTGCGATGCCATATCCTTCAGGACGACAGCAGTTATGGAACGCAATCTCTTTCTTTTTCCCTTTTCCTTGTATGACGTAGCCAGTTGTGGTTTGTCCTCTGCTACACTATTCATACATTTTTTTTCTCTCTCTTTAGCTTCTTTTTGCTCTTGTACCTCTAATCATTCCTGTTAGGGTATCATATTCTAGGTCTCCTAAAATTTCAGTTGCCTCTCTCTTACGATTTTCAGTCATTCTCACCAGACATGTTTAGTATTTCTTCATTTGTTCTGCTCTCGCTCCTTGCCAGGCTTAATACTCTTCTTCACACCCATACTTCCTTTGCCTTTAGTTGTTGTTTTTTTGTTTCCTTTGTTATAGCCTATGCTTCACAACCATACCGAAGAATGGACCTTATGGAATGTTCTGGTAAATCCTTTTCCTGATGCTACGGAAATTTATATGTATCTTAACACTAAAAAAGTCTATGCGTTGATGCTATAGATATATATATTTTTTTTTTTTTGTTCACTAAGATTTGATTTTATCACTGCCTCTAGCCTCCTTTCGTGTTAATTTTTGAATACGTCCTTTTATCTCTTCTTTCATTTTATCCACCTTTTGTATGCCCACGTACTTACATTTTTTTCCATTGTTTTCTTTCATATATGAGGGTTTCTCCATTTATTTTCACTGTCTTTACACATTATGAAGATTCCAGATTTTTTCAGCCTAAACTTGGCTTGGCTGAATGTGGGTTCAATTTATACAAGAGAATTTGCATAATTTGAAATCGCCCATAGACATTAGACGGTTCATTTAACAACTCCGTGACCCCATCCATATACTACTCTTAAGCCTTTCACATTTATAGACAAGGGTGCCATGTACAAAATAAATAGCAGAGGTGAAAGGCTCCCTTACTGAGATGTTCAATTTGTTTATTTTTTAACCGTTTTCCCACTGCTAATTCTGCATTTCATATCTCCATGCCATCCAAGGATTTCTGTTACGTATTTTCTTCAACTCCTAATACCTTCAGGCACTTCAATCTACAGGCACTATGTCGTATACTTTCCTATACTCTATGTTGGTTATTGCAGGGTTGCTGTATCCTTTGCAGTTCCTCAGAACAGCTTTGTCTATTAGGAGTTGAGACTTAGTTAATCTATTTTCTTTGCGTCATCCCTTCAGTTCATTTAGCAGTGCTTCTTCCTCTTCCCAGTATTTTACAGAGTTACAACTGTTATTGATTTCTACTGAAGACGAAAACAGGATAATTAGCTGAAATTATCCCCTTACTTGGATCTTTTTTACATAAGAAGGTCTGACTATAAGTCATCCCTCTTATTACTTTCTCCCTTCCATTTAATTAAGTCGTTCAACTGACTAGTCATTTTGCCACGCAATTAATCCAGTTTCCTTGTACACAAACTGTTCCTAGGCCTTTTCAAATCAACTTGTTTTCTTTTCTACCGAATATGTAGTTACCATTATTGTCCTTATTATAAATATTTCCATTTCCATTTGATTTGTTTCATACTCGTGCCCCATTTATTACTCGAAAACGTTTACGTCTCGCTGTATTTCGGATAACCTGAATGTTTTCTGTTATTGCTACTTTTTAACACTGGTTTATATCTAATATACATCTTTTCTTTTGACCTCCTTTGCTCGCATCGTTTGTTTCAGGTCGTAAGGAAACAGTTATCTTTATTTTATCTTTATCCTACTCCTTTTACGAGGTCCTCCCTGTCTTTTCAGTCTTTCTTTCCCTTTCTAGGATGTTCATATCATTTCATTCACCATGGCTGTGTCTTATCCCGGTGTTTATTTTAGTTAAGACAAGTTCTTTTACTACTTGCAAACTGGTAACTCTGATCTACGTATTTGTCTGTTATATAAATATGTGTGTGTGTGTGTGTGTGTGTGTGTGTGTGTGTGTGTGTGTGTGTGTGTGTGTGTGTGTGTGTGTGTGTGTATGTATGTGTATATATATATATATATATATATATATATATATATATTATATATATATTATATATATATATATATATATATTGTGGTATTTCTCACTGTACTGTTAAGTTTTTTACTCTGCTGTACATATTCTGATACACTTTCTTAAAACCCTGTCATAGGCATAAGTTCTCGTGCGACTAGTATGTATATTATAGTTGTTGTTATTTCTATTATTACTGTGGTTACTATTATTATTACTATTATTATCATCATTGTCATCATTATTATAATTATTATCATTATTTTTACTATTATTACTAGCATGATGATGATTATCATTATTATTATTATTATTATCATTGCCACTTTTCCCTCTCAGAAGAAGCCTGACTTATGTGATCTTGTATCCTAATATTCTCTATATCGATGTTCGTCACTCTTCGTTCAGTTGCCATAAACAGTCCTCTCTCCATTCGTTTTTTCTATTCCTTTAACCGCCAATTAATGGCACAAATGATCGATCTCCTTCAGAAGTAGCATTGCTTAAGCACATCAATCGCTTATTTTGAGCTTTTCATTCTATCAGTTACAGACTGACGGCCGTGTGCTGTGTCGAGGCGCACCTGTTAACTCGAGAGCCTTTCACTCGACGAACCTGTCTCATTGACTCTTTTTCTGAATCAATATTGTTTGGCAATTCACCCTTTTTGAGGAAAGTCCTCGAGTCATCCCTCTCTGGAAGGTTTGCCAATCAAGGCTAAAGAGGTCCTACTCGTCATGAGACGCCAGCCTGTTATATCATGTGCTTTGGGTGTCGTTATTATCATCACCTTTATTGTCGTCATTGTCATTATCATAATTATCATTGTCATAAATGTTATTAATATTATCACTGTTAATAACATTATCATCATTGTTATCAACATTATCATCATTGTTATTAACATTATCATCACTGTTATTAACATTATCATCATTGTTATTAACATTATCATCATTGTTATTAACATTATCATCATCATTATTGTGATACTATTATATTTTTTTTTTTTATTAGTTGTAGTATTTTTGTACAATCATTTTCTTTATTAACATTATTATAATATTAATTATTATCATTCCCATTATTCCAATACTCATTTAAATTTTGATAAGGATAGTCATAAATACAGTAAGAAAAGCTCACACACGCACACATACACAACTTAGCCACGAGAGCATGCTATAAATCCATCCTTAAGTTATTTATACCGTAAGCACACTCAGGAGACGAAACGAAAATCAATGTCTCTCTACACACTCCATTTACATATCGATTTAGAGAATTTTTTACCATCATCTCTCTTGTGAAATTTATATTTTTATGCAAATTTCAAGTGTATATGTACATACATACATAAATGTGTATAATATATATATATATATATATATATATATATATATATATATATATATATATATATATATATATATATATATTAACAGCCATTTATTCCACTGCAGGAAATTGTCCTCTCTCAATTCTTTATTATTTGAGAAGATATTTGGCAGTCTCACCCTTGCCTGATTGGGTGCCCTTCCTAATCAACCGCGGTTTGGCGCGACTTCCCCTACGACACCTGCGTTTGACTTCTCAAGGCGTTTTATTGTCGTGAGATCAGGCTCGAGCCAGCTGTCGAGCGCAGGCCTCTTTACGACCGCCGCGACGGGGAATTGAACTCGGGACCACAAGGGCCAGAGTCAAGTGCTCTAACCACTGGACCATCGCGGCAGTCATATATATATATATATATATATATATATATATATATATATATATATATATATATATACAGGCGGATATTGGTAGATTGATATATATATATATATATATATATATATATATATATATATATATATATATATATATTATAAATATATATATATATATGTGTGTGTGTGTGTGTGTGTGGAAATATGTGTATATAATATATTATATATATATATATATATATATATATATATATATATATATATATATATATATATATATATATATATATATTACTGTTTGTGTGTGCCTTACATTCACATATACTATACATATGCATATATACATATATACACACACACACATATATATATATATATATATATATATATATATATATATATATATATATATGTATATAAATATGGATATATATCTTTACATTTTTACAGTTTGATATACATGAATGTAGATATGTTTAGATGCGCACGTGTCGTATAAATATCTAGATATACGATAATGCATTACTGAACTAATGCGTAATTCCAACTTCACGATGGAAGCCTTTTTTATCGTCATAACAATACGTGCTTTTGCATTACTTTATAAGTAGCCTTTCCTCATTGGGAATATAAATAATAAATCCCAGTTAAGCTGAGGGAAAATTCACAAGATCAGAGACACTCTAGAGCAATTTGCACTTATGAGTAATTCAGAGGTTTTATGATTTGAATGATTTGCTGTGAAGTGAATAATCGAGAGTTCTTTCTTTCTTTCTTTCTTTTCTTACAAAATACCCACGTCATTCAAGCTTGTTTAATGATAAAGGATTTGATATTTATAAATGGATGTGTTGAATGATGAAAAATATGTGTACATACCTGTCTCTGTGTCTGTGCATCTAAAATATAAAAGGAATATAATATTTAAGTTTGTTGTTTCTTTGCGTTTTTAAATGTATTCTCATCTAATTGTTACCTGAGGGTATATTGTTATGATATAATGTTAATTTGTGCGCAGAATGGATTTTATGTTCACGTATATGTTTATTTACGTATAAGTTTATCCTTCTTATTTATGTCTAAAATTTACTCTACTTCTTTTTTTTTTTTTCTTTTTTTAAGCAAAAGCCAATAACAATCTTCGGTATTTATGTATAAACGATAGATGCAACTTTAGAAACGTCATATATAAGTATACGTTGTTCTTTTTTTTCTCTTAACGTTTTGTGCTCAGACCTTTGTCTTTTGCCATTTCATCTATTTATTTTATTTTTTCTTAGTAAATAAAACATATATATATATATATATATATATATATATATATATATCCCTTGTTTAAATCTTCATCAAACTTCACTGTAGTACATAAAATTTCTTGATCATATTTCATTTTATCCGAATATTCATTTGACAGCTGTTGGTGAATATTAATAATTTCAATGTTTTCATTCTAAAACTATATTTCTTCTTTGTTTTATTAGTATTAATACTTCTGACTGACGATTATATGTGTGTTTGCCAGTAGTGAATATATATATACACACACACACATATATATATATATATATATATATATATATATATATATATATACATATATATACATATATATATATATATATATATATATATATATATATATATATATATTTATACATATATATATATGCATATGTGTTTATATATATTATATACATATAAACATATATATATATATATATATATATATATATATATATATATATATATATATATATATATATATATATATTATATTATATTATATTATATATATATATATATATACATATATATACATACATACATACATACATACATACATACATATACTTATATATATATATATATATATATATATTATATATACATACATACATATATATATATATGTATATATGTATATATATACATATATATGTGTATATGTATATATATATATATATATATATATATATATATATATATATATATATATATATTTATATGTTCTTGTACAATATAGTTATAGATTTCAACCTTGTCATAATTCAAGTATAACAAAAACATTATTACTATGAATCATAAGAATGATGATGACTATGAAATTAGAAATGTTAACAGTTATTATTTTTTTTATGATGATAGTAAAATTGATAATACCATGAATAATAAAACTAATAATGATAATAGTGTTGGAAATGTTAATAATGAAAATGATAACGGTAATAATACTAATGTTAATTATAATGCGGCTGATTATGATATTAATTGTAACAATGATAATAATAATAATAATAATAATAACAAAGGATGATGATAATAGTAGAAATAGTAATTCTAATGGCAGTTACAATAATGATAATATTAAGAATAAAAATGATGGTAATAATAAAAATAATGACGAGGCATATAATAATAATAATGACAAGGCTTATAATAATAAGTTTTATGATAAAAAATAATTATTATAATGAAAAGTATCATAATCATATGTACTATCATTATCTTCGCTATTTCATAATGATAATAAGTATTTAGATAATAATGATAATGATAAAAATATAAAATAACGATATAGGTAATATTAATAAAGAAAATGTATAATGATTATAATAGAGATAATAACATTGATGATGATAATAAATAAAAAATATATATATAAAATAGATATTTATAAAAATGGTGACACAAATTATAATGGTAATAACTAATTACCAATATTCTTATTTTATTATTATTATTAGTAGTAGTATTACTAATACTACAGTTATAATTTTTATTATATATAATAGTAATAATTGATTACTAATATTTTTATTATCATTACTATATTATTATTATTATTATTATCATTGTTATATTATCATTATTCCTGTTATTATTACCCTTACTTATCAACATGGTAAGGGTTATTTATAGTAATAATAATAATGATGATGATGATAATAAGAAAGATAATGATGATGATAATAATGATGGTGATGATAATTATAATAATAATAAGAAGAAGGAGAAAGAGAAGGAAAATAATGATAATAATAATAATGATAATGATAATGATGATGATGATAAGAAATAATATTGATGATAAATATAATGATGATAATAGTAACGATTATGATAATGATGATAATTGTAATTATAATAATGATAACAACAAGGATAGTATTAGTATTAGTTCAAATAATAATAATGACAGTAATGATACGAATACTAAGGATAATAATGAGGAGGATAATGATAATAATAATGTACATATAGATCTATGTATATGTATGTGTGTGTATATATATATACATATATATATATATATATATATATATATATATATATATATATATATATATATGTATATATATATATATATATATATATATATATATATATATATAGACAGATAGATGATATATATATATATATATATATATATATATATATATATATATATATATATATATGTATATGTATATATACACATATATATGTTATTATGTATATATGTAGATAGATAGATAGATAGATAGATAAAATACATAAGTATACATATATATATATGTATATATATATATATATATATGTATATATATATATATATATATATATTTATAACCATTGCCACTTCAACAGTAAAGGTACACGAAACAATTACAGAGGACGCTATCCGATACAGCAAATATTGCCGCCCCTCAAAACGTAATCAGTATTGCT
>NC_061832.1:4815938-4818438 GCF_019202785.1 Penaeus chinensis
ATTATTAATATTATAATAATAATAACGATAATGATAATAATACTATTAATAATAATAAAAACAATTGTTGTTGTTATTATTATTATTAATATTATTATTATATTACCATTATCATTATTAGAGTTATAAGCATTAGTATTGTTGTCATCATTATCATCATTACCATTTTTATTATTATCATTATCATCATAATCATCAGCACCCTCATGATCGATGCAGTTGCTCTTACTACTGTTTTTTGACATTATAATAATTACCAGTAATATCACTGAGAGAATCAAAGAGAGAATACGGTAAATAGTTAGAAAATTAGAAGGAAAGGAAGAATGAAAATACCAAAGTAAAATTAAGAAAGAGGAAAAAGAAAGAAGAATGAAGGAGAGGAAGAAATTAATGGGAAAAATGTTTTAGGAAGGTTGAGGAACACTAATCAGAAAGGAAAGATGAAAACATGCAAGCAAAAGAGAAAGATTAGAAGGATGGAATGAAATAAGAAAGAAAAAAAGGAGAAACATATGATTATAAAGAAAGATAAAGACGAACATAATAATAACAATAATTCTAATGATGATAATGATGATAATAATAATGATAGCAATAATAAGGATGATTATAAAAATACTAATGATGATAATAATACTAATGATAGTAATAATAAGGATGATGATAATACTAATAGTAATGATAATAACAATAATAAAAATAAAATACTAATAATAATATTAAAAGATAATTTCTTAATAGATGTAATAACAAATGTTAATTATGTCACTGGAATCATATTTGTTCAGAGAAAAGCTGTAATGTATTGTTAACTTCAAAGCCTCTTCTCTTGTTTCTTTTTTTTTTTTTTTTTTGTATCTATTGTATATATTTATCTTACTTAATTTAATTTATTTATTTATTTATTTATTGTACTTGTTTATCAATATATTCTTTTTATCACTTTTTGAACTATTATTTTCGAGAATATATTTTTTTCTGGAAATTATTAGCAAGATGACAAGTCAGGAAATACTCGTGTAATTATAAATCTAATTAAAGATGAATAAAGAAGGAAAAAAGTAGAAGCGGAAAGTGTTGTACTGTGGGTACAAGGTAAAGTAAACCTCGAGTTAATGGGTTACTCGGTTTTATGGCAAAGTGAAAGAGGGAGTGAAAAGCCGTAGAGTATATGGTGTCAGCTTTTTTTTCTTCCTTTCTTTCTTTTTTTTTCTTGCTTTTTCTTTTCTTCTTTTTCTTTATCAATGTGTGTTATATATACTGCAAAACATAAAGAAAGAATCACGGAATATACTACTCAGGATAATATTAATGATAATAGCAATAGTAATAATTGTGTTAATAATAATGGTAGTAGTACGACTACTACACCTACTGCTAATGATAATGATTATAATGAGGATAATAAGAATACTACTACAACTACTGCTGCTACTACTACTACTACTAATGATAATAATAATAATAATGAAAGTAATAATTATAATAATGGTGAACAGTGATAATAATTATAATAATGTTGATGTTTTCATGTCTATCAATGCTTCATCTTGCATTCCTTCTATAGATAGGATAGATAAGTGAACTGGTGAATGGATAATGGATATAGACATAATCAAATGTGAAGAAGATGTGAAAAGGGACGAGGAAAGCAATAGTAGAAGAAGGAAAAGATGAAGAAAAGATGAGAATGAGAAGGAGATAGAAACATGACATTAGAATGAGGAAACAGAAACTAAATGAAGGAAAGAACAAATGATATAAGAGAGTGAAAGAGAGAAAAGGAGAAGATTTTAGAATAAAGCAGAGAAAGAGAAAGAGAAAAAAGAAAGTGTAAACGAGAAAAAAGACCAACATTAGAAGAAGGAGGGAAAGAAAAGAGGAAAGTGAAGAACAGAGTGCATGTAAAGGGAGCGGATAGATAGACCAATTTCTTGTAATAAGGACAACATAAAGAAAGAAAGGAAAATAACGACAAGATTTTTAAAATAAAGAAGAGATAGAGAATGAAAGAGAAAGACAGAGAGAGAGAGAGGGAGAGGGAGAGAGAGAGAGAGAGAGAGAGAGAGAGAGAGAGAGAGAGAGAGAGAGAGAGAGAGAGAGAGAGAGAAAAGAGAGAGAGAGAGAGGGAAGGAGGGAAGGAGAGGGAGAGGGAGGAAGGGAGGGAGAGAGAGAGGGAGAGAGAGAGAGAGAGAGAGAGAGAGAGAGAGAGAGAGAGAGAGAGAGAGAGAGAGAGGGAAGGAGGGAAGGAGAGGGAGAGGGAGGAAGGGAGGGAGAGAGAGAGAGAGAGAGAGAGAGAAAGAGAGAGAGAGAGAGAGAGAGAGAGAGAGAGAGAGGGAGGGAGGGAAAGAGAGAGAGAGAGAGAGAGAGAGAGAGAGAGAGAGAGAGAGAGAGAGGAAAGTAAAGAGAGGCAGAAAGAGAACGAGGCCGAGAAAATCCTAAGCAATATCACACACAATACACACCAAAGTACATTGCTGCCCTGACAATGTCTTTT
>NC_061832.1:4830938-4835938 GCF_019202785.1 Penaeus chinensis
CAAGATGATGAGATCGGAAGAGAATCCCTTGAAGTGAGAGAGAGAAGTGAAGTGATGAGAAAGAGAGAGAGAGAGACTCGGCCGGGATGCCACAGACACGTAAAGGCGGAGAAATGAGGACAGCGTTGAAAGGAAAAGTTCTTGAGATGGATGTGCCTGGCCAGAGAAGAAGCGGAGATGCGAAAGGAAGATTTATGAAGGCGCTGAAGCAAGACATGAAGACATGAGGTGACAGAAGAAGGTGCACAAGAAAGTACAAGAGGAAGATCTATTGAAACTCTTCTGGCAGCAAGAAAGAAGACTGGGAGAATGTACAAGGAAAATAGATTATTTTCTTAATTAACCAAGGAAGGAATACTGCGTCTAGAATGTTTGTATTTCAATTCCACTGATACAAATAATTAATAAATATCTATCATCTATTTCACTTTTCATTTCCATTTCCTTGAGTTCTTCGGTTATGTATCTCCTTTAATTCAAAATTAAGCATCTGATACATAAAATGCACCAAGAAAAGTCTATATGAATATTGGGTGAGCCTGCATTTCAAATTTATTCTTTCAAGAAGCAATTTTCATACCATAGGATCTTACCGAACATTCAAGGTATTTCATAACATTCAAAATAGCATGTTTTTAAATTCATCTATAAACTAATTTAATTTTCTTATCAATGTCATTGTTGGTTACGTCAGTATTGTTATCATTATCATTTTTACTAGTATTACTATTATTATTGTTATTATTATCATTATAATTACTAGTAGTAGTATTAGTATCATTATTATTGTTATTTTCATCATCATCATCATTATTGATATTATTAATCTTATTATTATTATTAGTGATATTATAATTATTATTATTATTATTATTATTATTATCGTTATTATTATTATTATCATTATCATTATTGTTATTATTATTATTATTATTTTGTTCTTTTTATCATTATTGTTATTACTATTAATATCATAGTCACAATTATTTTTATGATTATTATAATCCTAATTATCATTATCATTAATATTACTATTATATTTCTATTATTTACTGTACTATTATTTTTATCACCACTGTTATAATTATCATTATTATCATTGTTATCATTATCAATATCATCATCAATATAACAATACTATCATTATCATGCTATGATATGATTATCATTACCATTATTGCTATCTATTTTCAGTTTAATTATCGTTATTATCAATAGTAGTATTTGCAGTAGTTTAATTATTATTGCCATTGTAATTATTACTTACTTTTACTACTATTATTACATGCGCTATCATCAATATTACTGTCATCATTAATTGAGTAGTATTAGTAGAATTATTATAATTATAATTTTTATCATCATTATCAAGACCATGATCATTATCATTAACAATGTCATTATTATTATTGTCTTTACTATCATCATTATCATTATTTTGTCATTATTATCTTATCATCATTGTCATCAATATTATCATTATGCTGTTAAATGTAAAGTCCACAACTACCTTTACTTATAATATCATTGTTGCATTATTAACATTATTATCAGTAGTAGCATTGAGAGTACTAGTATTAGTTTTATTATTTCTGCCATTACATTCAACACAAAAGGTTGTTTGTTTCCTAGCATTTTCTGTTGATTTTTTTTTTCTTTATAAGAAGAGGAAATCACAAATAATCAGAGATGAAATTTATTTAATTAATAAGATAAAACGATGGTGAATTAGTTATTTAAATTCCAATTACGAATTAATTACAATTACTTTCCACCTAAAAAGATACAATGTTTTTCTTGTTGACTTCTTTACTTGTTTATTTCCTATCGACGTCGGTAGATATTTCCATTTTGTTCCTGCCCTCGTAAAACAACTTAACAAAGAAACAATAAATAAACAAAACGTAGCAAAAAAAAAAAAAAAAAAAAAAAGTAACATGACAGTGACTTCATTGAATCCTACGTGAAATGTAGGACTGAATGTGTCTCGCAAGAGCAGTACTGCATCAGGTTGATTAATTATTAAACAGTATACATCACAAACTGCTTGCTATTACATCAAGCGTAATGAGAAAACTGTTGATTCATTTACAGTTATAATTGTATGAATGTTCAGTTGTGATTATTAAAATATTCATAAATGAACATCAGATTTATGAACTGGAACATTATTTACTTTAAAGATGAATTGCACTATATATAATTGAAATACTGAATAAACATATATTTTCTGCTTTTACGATATCAGGGATGAATCTATTTGAGCATTATTGCTATAATTCGAAGAGGAAAATATATATAAGGTGAAGACTCAATGATATATCTGTTTTCGAGTGTTTAAAAGCAACGACGTATTTGCCTCTACCTGTTTCCTATCAAATGAAATCTATTTATATTTTTGTTACATGCACTTTCTGTAAGTCTCACTGCTCTACACAGATTTAGAAAGGCATTGCGAATAAATAACAAATATCTCATAATCTCATTGTATGAATCGGGTATCACTTTCCTCTCATACGAGTGTATAGATGGAATGGGGAAGTGATAGGATTCCATAATTAAATTTCCATGCAGGTGTGGAATTACTTCCCTATATACACACGTATTCACATCTATCCGGAAATTGGCATACACATATTCATGTATTTTGTACAGGCAAACGTACTGCACACCTACATACAAGTACGCAAAACCACCCTTACTAGTACTACCAAAAACTTCACCTTTTGCATATTATAATTTTCTCCGTTTTTATAGTCATTATTAACACTGCTGTTATTGTAGGGGCCAGTGAGGGGAAGCTCAATAAGAGACTATAATAGTTAAATATGTTATTAATAGTAATAATGATAACAATAGTGATAATAACACCATCGGAAATAATAACAACAATTGTAAAGATGTAATGATCTTGATGAGGTTAAGGTTGAGGCGGAGGAATAGGAAGAAGATGATGATTATGGTAATAGTAAAAATAATAATATTTATAATAATCACTATTATTGTTATTGTTATCATTATTGTTATTATTACTATTACTATTATTATTATTATTATTAAAACAATAGCGAAAATGACAATACAAACAGATTAAAAATCAAACAAGTAAATGATCACAGAACACACACACACACACACACACACACACACACACACACACACACACACACACACACACACACACACGCACACACACACACACACACACACACGTACACACACGCACACACACGCACACACACACTGCTTCGCTAATTTAATAAAGTGAAAAGGATAGGAAGAGCACCTGGGAGTTTCATTAATTAATCCATTCGCTCCGGGATTATGTAGTGTCCACTGTAGTTTTTAGTAATATTAGTTGCATACAGATGGCGCCACGAGTGCTCAGCCATTAAGGAATCAATTATTAAGCCCTAGAGACCGTGCCTAATTTCCCCATTCCTTGAGTTTGCGGGAATATTTATGTGCGGATATGTAAATGTATGTATTTTTTCTTTCTTTCTTTCTTTCTTTCCTTCTTCTTCTTCTTCTTCTTCTTCTTCTTCTTCTGCTTCTTCTTCTTCTTTTTCATCTTCTTCTTCTTCTTTTTCTTCTTATTTTTCCATTTTTATGCCATTAAATATATCGATGATGTAATTATTGACAATTAGATTACACTAAGATGAAAATTATAATAACATTCGATAATGATGAAATGATAAGATCCTTCCGAATGGCTTAATAAGTTAATCTTAATGATTTGACTTTCATAAGCGTAATGAAATGATATGCGAGTGAAGTGACTTGAGAATATACTTGAAATATGCGGAAAGTGTTGTTATATGTGTTCTCATACAGAACACATAGAAATTATTGGTTTCTTTATTAATTCTACTTTTTTGTTTTTCTCTGTCTGATTATTTATTTCTATTTTCTCTTCTACTTTTTCTTTATTTTTTTTTCACTGTTTCTCTTTCTTTTCGTCTTCTTCCTCTTGATTATCATATTTTCGTCTTCTTCCACTCACCGTTTTCTTGGATCTTTTTCTGTCTTTTGTCTCATCTCCTTCTTCTTCTCCCTCCTCCCTCCTCTTGTTTTTTTTTTTTTTCTCCCTCCTTTCCTGTGCTCTTCTTTCTCTTTCTCTTTCTTCTTTATATTTGCCCTCTTTTCTTTTTCTTTTACCTCCTTATCTATTCTTCGTTTTATCGATTTCTCTCTCCTCCTCTATTGGTTTTCCTTGTATTCGCCGTCCAGCTTCTTTTTTTTCATTCTCTCCTATTCCTTTTTATCGTCTTCACCCTTCTGTCTCTTATACCCCCTATCCTTCTTTTAATTTTCATTTTATCTATATTTTATTATTTATGTCTTCTTCCTTCATTCTTGTTTTCTTCATTCTCCTCTATTTATTTCTCATTCTCGGTCTATTCCCTATTGTTCCCTTCTCCACTTCCTCCCATTTTCTCTTAATTTTTCTTCCTCACCCTGTTCGTTGATTCTCCATATCTGTTATTTTTTATACACTTCCCCCGGTCATTTATCTTATATTATTCCATATTTTCCCTATTCCTCTTTTATCTCTGATTCCTTTATTCTCTTCCTTTGTCTTTCCCTTCCTTTCCTTTGTGTGCTTATTTTAATTTTTCTTTTTTCCAGTTTGTCTCTTTTCTCTCATGTTGTTTTATTTCCTCCTTTGTTATTCTTTTCTCACCACATTTTATCTTTCTTTTGTCAATCTCGTTATCTTTTCCTTTCTTTCTTTTGTGAATTAATTATTATTATTTTATTATTCAATATCGTTCCCTTTCTTTAGATTTCTGCCATCCATCTTTTCTTCTTTTCTTTTTCTTCTCCTCTTCTCTTTTTTCTCTCTTAAATCCTTTGTTTTCCTCGAAAATGCACAAACAAGAAATGATACTCCGTGATTCAGACATTCAAGCATTTACGCACATATTTCTCTACAAACACATACCTATAACAATCCAAGTAATCACGCACACAAGACGTACATGGCCAGATACGTA
>NC_061832.1:4843438-4845938 GCF_019202785.1 Penaeus chinensis
TTGTCATTATATTATCATCATTATTATTGTCATTATATTATCATCATTATTATTGTCATTATATTATCATCATTATTATTGTCATTATATTATCATCATTATTATTGTCATTATATTATCATCATTATTATTGTCATTATATTATCATCATTATTATTGTCATTATATTATCATCATTATTATTGTCATTATATTATCATCATTATTATTGTCATTATATTATCATCATTATTATTGTCATTATATTATCATCATTATTATTGTCATTATATTATCATCATTATTATTGTCATTATATTATCATCATTATTATTGTCATTATATTATCATCATTATTATTGTCATTATATTATCATCATTATTATTGTCATTATATTATCATCATTATTATTGTCATTATATTATCATCATTATTATTGTCATTATATTATCATCATTATTATTGTCATTATATTATCATCATTATTATTATTATTACTATTATTATTATTACTACTACTATTATTATTATTATCATTATTATAAATCATTATTATTTTTTTCATCATTAACTTCGTATTATTCGTATATTATTACTTATTATTATCTTTAATTTTTATTTTATTATAATTATTATTATTTTTAAAATTTTTTATTATTATCTTTATTATTCCCGTACATTATTATTATTATTATTATTTTTATTAAATATCATCTTTATTATTATTGTTATTTTTTTTTTACTATTGTTATGAAAAATTTCTTATTGTTGTTATTTTTACTCATCTTTTTAAATATAATTACATTATATATTTTTTTTTTTTATATATTTTTTATTTTATCATTAAATTATAATCAATTATTATAATTTTGATTAAAAACATAACCATTTTTTCATTAATTAATTATCATAAAATCTTTATTTAAGAAAGATAAATGTTTTTAAAATTTCAAATTTCATATAATATCAAAAATTCTTTATATTAAAGGGTTATATAAAAATTTTTTTTAAACAAATTATTTATTATCAAAAATTTTTTTACCATAAAATTTCCCCTGTTTTTTATGGAAATGTTTTTTTATTACCATATTTTATTGTAAAAAATCTTTTTTTCATAATAACAAAATTTCCAAAATATTATTGTATGGATTTTATGTTTTATTTTTCTATTTTTTTTCTTTTTTTATTTTTAATTTTATTAATTTATTTTTTTTATTTTAATATTTATAATCATTAATTATCATTATTATTATTGCAGTTTTATTTTACTATTATTATTACTATTAATATTTTTAATTATCATTTTTAATTATTAAAATTTATATTATTATTTTTTATTATTATTACTATTAATTCTTTATTAACATTATTTTTAAATTGATTATTACATCTTTATCGAAAAATAAGGATAATAGCAATAAAATGACAAGAATAATAACAATAGATAAAAAAAAAATTTCTTTGTAGGGTTGTCTTTTTTCTGTCTGTCCTGTCGTCTGTCTTTTTCTTCCTCTCTCTCTCTCTTCCTCTTCTCCCTTCTCTCCTCTTCTCTTCCCCTTTCCCCTTCTCTTCTCAATCATACATCCATGTTTCCCAAATCTCGTACGTATGCTTGCTTTATTGAAATTTACGATTTTTTTTTCCATATGCCCACCCCCTGTACAAGGGGTTTAAAATCTTTGGGGGCATTAGCACAACGTAATACATAATAAAATCACATTCAATTGCACAGTTTTATGGGGAATCACACTAACAGCATAACAATACTGTGATATGGTTTTGATAATGGTAGGCTTCTAGTATAATGAAGCATAATTACTGACTCAGCAATTATATTCTTACAAAGTTATAATGATAATAATAAGTAGAATAATAACAATAAAAAACATATAAGCAAAAGAATAATAAAATAATGAAAAAAAAAAAAAAAAAATTTAAAAAAAAAAATAAATAAAAATAAAAAATAAATAAATTTAAAAATAATAATAAAAAAAAAAAATAAAATAAAAAATAAAAATAATAAGGTAATGAAAATAAATGATAGGAGAGGATGAATAAGATGATAGTAGGAAGGATATTTAGAGAGATTAAAATAAAAAATAATAATAATTAAAAAAAATATAAAAATATTTAAAAAATAAAAAATAATAAAAAATAAAAATTATTATATTATTATTAAAAATAATAAAAAAAAAAATATAATAAATTATTATTATATATTTAAAAATATATAAAATATATATAATTATATATAAAATAAAATAAAATAAAAAAAAAAATTATAAAATAATAATAAAAAATAAAATATATAATAAATAAAAATAAATTATATATTAAAAATATTTTTTTATTTTAATATATAAATTATTATTATATTTTTAATTTATTATTATGTTTAATATTTTTAAATATTTTTAGATTAAAATCATTATATCAAAAACAAAATTATTATAAAAAAATTTTTTAAATTTTATTTTATTATAAAAATAAAAATTAAAAATTGTATTAAAATGCCCCTAT
>NC_061832.1:4870938-4873438 GCF_019202785.1 Penaeus chinensis
TATGATTTGCTGTTTCCTAAGTCTGGTGCGTGCTTTTACTACTATTACTAAGAAATATTAAATGATTTGTATTAATTTTTGATTATAGTTTTGTCAAGGTCGAATGTGTATATTTTAGCGTCATTTAGTTTTGTGATTTGTTTTTCACCATCAATAATATACTTTGAAAATTGAAAAGAGGTATCTATTACGATAGATAAAATTTACTTTACTCTTTGTTTACCATTACAGACTCCATTGTAACAGAGAAAAAATGGTATGAATGAGAATGAACAACAGAAATACATACATTCTTATATTTGTTACTAAATATCTGATGAAAATATAATTGAATAATGCATCTATTACACTTTAAAGTTGTTCATTATCGTTCAAAACGTTTTTCTCCGAACTGGACCACAATCAGTTTTGTGAAGGAGATCAAGGGAAGCATTTCCTCTATTTTATCCCGGTTCACAAAATATTACACAGATGTGACATTGTCAGATCCAGTCTTACCGATTTGTTAGAGTGATGTTAAGAGAAAAAAACAATGAAAAATAAAGAATATTCGTGTCCCGTTCCAAATCAGGGAAGTCCCAAGCGCATATATATATATATATATATATATATATATATATATATATATATATATATATATATATATATATATATATGTATATATATATATATATATATATATATATATATAACACACACACACACACACACACACACACACACACACATATATATATATATATATATATATATATATATATATATATATATATATATATATATATATATATATATAATGTATGTATAAATAAATAAATAATATATATACATATATACACACATGTGTATATGTATATATATATATATATATATATATATATATATATATATATATATGTATATATATACACACATGTGTGTGTATATGTATATATATATATATATATATATATATATATATATATATATATATATATACATATATATATATATATATATATATATTAATTTATTTATTTATACATATATATACATATATATATATATATATATATATATATATATATATATATATGTATTGTATGTATGTATATATACATATATATTAGAAAAAAAGGAATAGAAATAGAAAAAAAACAATAAAAAAGCTAAGCCACAGGAGCTAGAAATAAAGATCACAGGAGACATTTAGCTCGACAGACCTACATCCTAAGAAATTCTAAAACGAAAAATGTGATATAATTATATTTCATTATTATCACCTACTTGTAGAGTAATCATGCGTTAGGTGATGTAGGATATTCATTCTACTGTTTCCTCTGAAAGGGTTCTCTTGTTCAAACATTTCAGGAAGTTGAATTTCTATTTGGAGAATGGTATGAACATATTTTGTAATAGACTTTTAATGAAGTACTTCCTAAATACTGATTTATATAATGGTTGTCGACTTTAAAAGAGAACTGTAGGTAGAAAGCAGCGGATATATGATATATTATTTCATTGTTATTATGCTTGTTATTGATGCTTTTGTCGTTTTTGTTGTTGTTTTCTTATTACTGTTTTTTTTTATGTTCATGTTGCATCTGTTATTACTGTTATTACTACTATCGTTATAATTGTTGTTACAATCCTTGTCATTATCATTACTGTTATTATTGCCATCATTATCGTTAAAATTATCGATACCGTCATTATCATTATCGTTATTATTGTTATTATCATTAGTGTTATCATTATTATTATTATTATTATCATTATTTTCATTATTATTATCATTATTATTGTCATAATTATCATCATTATTATTATTATCATTGTTGCTGTTGTTGTTGTTGTTATTGTTATTAATATCATTATCATCATTATTATTGCCTCTTTCATTATCCTCTTTATCATCATCACCATCATCATCGCCATCATTATAGCTGCTATTAATGCTACACCTCTCCTACTACTACCACTATTACTATTAAGAACCGACTGACATTACTGAATAAGGATGAATATGGCGTATAGTTACCCGGAAGACTGAATGAGCGAAATAAAATTATTTTCGTTCATCTGATGTCGCAACTGGAATTTCTCATAGAAATACTAATGTTTACAAGTTCATTTGTGATAGACTTATAATTTGGTATAATCAGATACAATATGGCCATACAGAAGGAGCAAGTTATAGTTTTTGTACTAATATGTACGAAACAATATGAAATTTGCGATTAAAGTTTCCTAAGATCGTAAACTATTGAAGCATTAAGTACTAGTTCACCGTTTTATCTCAGGAAATGAAATTTGGCAACTCATCCTAAACTTAGGATTAGCTGAAGATCTTTCGAGAAAAAAATATAAAGTATGTTAAGCCAATCACACAGGTCATCCACACAACACAAGTTATCCACACAACCACATACGATATCAACCACACATCCACACAGGTCATCCACACAACCACATACGATATCAACCACACATCCACACAGGTCATCCACACAACACAAGT
>NC_061832.1:4900938-4903438 GCF_019202785.1 Penaeus chinensis
TATTAACATTATTTTCTTTTTTCCTTCATCGAATATTTTCACAATATTTCATCATCATCATCATCATCATTATCATTATCATAATCATTATCATCATCATCATTACCATTATCATCATCATTATCATCATCATAATTATAATAATAGTGATAATAATAATAATAATAACAATGATAACGATAACAATAACAACCATGATAATGATGATTATATTGATGATGATAATGCTAATGTATATAATAATAATAATAATAATAATAATATTAATAATAATAATAATAATAATAATAGTAATAATAATCGCAAAAATTATTATAATGTTAACAATGATATAGTTTATTTCATTTATGATAACAATGATGACAATAACAAAACAATGAATTAAGATAAAAACAATTATGATAATGATGACAGTAACAATACTAATAATTATCATAATAATAGTTACGGTAATAAAATAATAATGATAATTATTATTATGATGATGATGATGATGATGATGATGAGAAGAAGAAGGAGGAGGAGGAGGAGGAGGAGGATAATTTTTCTCCCACAAAAAGAAATTAAGCCATAGTAAGTAAAATGCGGATTATTTGCCGTAGACTAAAACTAATGATAAAAAGGAGAATAATACTTATAATAGTAATAATGAAGATGATGATGATGATAATAATAAAAATAATAATAATAATAATAATAATAATAATAATAATAATAATAATAATAATAATAATAATAATAATATTAATAATAATAATAATAATAATAAAATGATAATGATAATAATAATAATAATAATAATAATAATTATCATAATTATCTTCATCATTATTGTCCAAAAAAAGGAAATGACGTGTGGGTATACTAAATATATATATAGGAAACTTCGGTGATTATTGATATCACAGCTGTGATATATGTATGTAGGATTATTAACAAATACAGTTAGTGAATCACTAGGTTATTAAATCATCTCAATCACTGAATTAATACTAATTCTCAAACAATTTCAGATACTAAATCTAATGGTTGCCATGGCATTCCCAACAAGATGAAGGGATATGAAGGGAGACTACTCAAATTTTTTTCGCATTTTGGTTTGGCTATTGTGTCTTTTTATAATGATGATAATGACTATAATGATATAGTTGAAAATGGTAATAAGTATTAAAATAATGATAAACGTGATAATGCTCATAATGATAATAATAATAATAATAATAATAATAATAATAATAATAATAATAATAATAATAATAACAATAATAGTGATATGACAATATAATAATAATATCATTATCAATACTACTAATAATAATAATAATAATGATAATGATAATAACAATAATAATAATGATAATAATATATAATACTAATATAACAATAATGAAAATAATATCAATAGCAATACTTATAATTATGATATCAATAATAGTAATAATAATAATGATGAGGATAGTAATAAAAATAATGATAGTAACAATGCTAAGGTTAATAATAATAATAATAATAATAATAATAATTATGATTATTATTATTATTCCTATTATTATTATTATTATTATAATGATCATAATAATAATAATAGTAATAATAATGATAATAATAATAATAATAATAATAATAATGATAATAATAATAATGATAATAATAATAACGGTTATAATAATAATGATGATGATTCTTTGTCAAAAATAAATAAATGAAACAATGGTAACTGTGTGAAATGAGGGTTCTTCCCCGTAGACTTCCACGCTCCTGGCTCATGATGATGATATTAATAATGATAATAATGATAATGGTAATAATAATAATAATAATAATAATAATAATAATAATAATGAAATTATTATTATTAGTAGTAGTAGTAGTAATAGTAGTATCATTATCATTATTATTATCATTATTATCAATTTTGGTCAAAAAAGGAAATTAAGCAATGGAAGTGAAATGTGGGTTCTTGGCCGTAGACTTCAACAGTTTTATATATTAAATATATTAACAAAACTTCAGTGCATCAGTTTAACTAAACAACAATTATAATGATGATAATAGTAATAGTATAAATACTGATGATAATTATAATACAATGATGAAAATGGTAGTGAGAATAAAAATAATCATAAAAGTGATAATGCTCATGATAATAAAGATGTATTAACAAGAGTAATAATAAGAATAATGATAATGATAACGAAAACAAGTAGTAATGTTAATAATGATAATGATAATGATAATAACTATAATCATAACATAAATAATAATAATAATAATAGTAATAGTAACAATAATAATTATAATGATAATAATAATAATGATGATGATGATGATAATAATAATAATAATAATAATAATAACAATAATAATGATGATGATAATAATGATAATGAAAATAATAGTAATATTGATAATAATAATAATAATATTCACAATAATGATAATGATTACAATAAAAATGCTAATAAAGCTTATAATAATATTAATAGTAATAATAACAATG